>NC_091324.1:27861506-27979006 GCF_038502225.1 Cherax quadricarinatus | reverse complement strand
CACACACACACACAGTCACACCCACACACAAACACAGTCACACCCACACACAAACACAGTCACACCCACACACAAACACAGTCACACCCACACACAAACACAGTCACACCCACACACAAACAATCACACCCACACACAAACAATCACACCCACACACAATTACACCCACACACAAACAATCAAACCCACACACAAACAATGAAACCCACACAAACAATCAAACCCACACACAATCACACCCACACACAAACAATCAAACCCATACACAAACAATCAAACCCACACACAAACAATCACACCCACACACAAACAATCAAACCCACACACAAACAATCAAACCCACACACAAACAATCACACTCACACACAAACAATCAAACCCACACACAAACAATCACACCCACACTTCATCAAGACTGTTTAGCATCAGTATTTTTTTTATCCCGGCACAATGCTATGCTTGCCACGTCTGTATTATACACATGTGTACGTGCTAAACTGCCTCACCTCCATGTGTGTACGTGTGTACACACTTGTTTATACTTATCTGTCTCTTCATATTCGTGTGTATTAACGTGTGTTTGCAGGGGTCGTGACTCAGCTCCTGGCTTCTCCTCATATTATTATTATAATCAAAAAGAAGCGCTAAGCCACAAGGGCTATACAGCTCCCGCTTCACACACGGAGGGCCCGGGTTCGATTCCCGGAGGGTGGAAACATTTCGACACGTTTCCTTACACCTGTTGTCCTGTTCACCTAGCAGCAAATAGGTACCTAGGTGTTAGTCGACTGGTGTGGGTCGCATCCTGGGGGACAAGATTAAGGACCCCAATGGAAATAAGTTAGACGGTCCTCGATGACGCACTGACTTTCTTGGGTTATCCTGGGTGGCTAACCCTCCGGGGTTAAAAATCCGAACGAAATCTTATCTTATCTTATCTTATCTTACAGCGCTGACTTCTCATAGAAAGCTTTGATTGGCATAATTGATTTCTGACCTCTTGGGTCTTACCATATTTACTCTTGAAGCTGTGTATTGAGTTTGCCTCCACTTCCAATTTATGTCATTTTTCAGCCACTCTGAGACTAAAGAAATATTTCTTTGTATCCCTCTGGCTTATCTGTGTCCCCTTGATCCTGGTCCTCATTATTCAGTCTGACCTTAGCTAAGATAAGATTTCGTTCGGATTTTTAACCCCGGAGGGTTAGCCACCCAGGATAACCCAAGAAAGTCAGTGCATCATCGAGGACTGTCTAACTTATTTTCATTGGGGTCCTTAATCTTGTCCCCCAGGATGCAACCCACTCCAGTCGACTAACACCCAGGACAACAGGTGTAAGGAAACGTGTCGGGAATCGAACCCGGGCCCTCCGTGTGTGAAGCGGGAGCTTTAGCCACCAGGCCACCGGGCCACCTATTAGTTCCCCATAAAATTTTGTATGTCGTAATCATGTCTTTCCTTGTCCTCTCCCTCAAGGTCGTCAGGTTTCTTCTCTTTACTCATTCATTGTGGTGCATTTCCTTCAGTTCTGCTACCAGACTGGTTGCAAACCTTTGGAGTTATTCGAGATTCTTCACTTGCTTAACCAGATGTGACTCCATGTGGGGATCTTGTGTATACGTGTATGTCTTCAGCTGTATATGTACGTGCGTGTGTACATATTTATCTTATTTATCTCTCTCCAGTATCATGTATATATATATATATATATATATATATATATATATATATATATATATATATATATATATATATATATACATACATACACTGATCTCTGGCTGAAGGAGACTCGAACCTACGAACCTTAGGACAAGGTACGCAGTGCTTTACCAATCTACCCACTTTGGACAATACCTTGGCGTGTAGCTTGCGCTACACGTTTGATCCAAGGCAGCCAGCTTTCAGGGAGAAGGCTTACAGCTTTTCATCTCATCCCCTTCATGCATCAGCCTTACTAGAGATTTTAACAATTATAATAAAGAAAATCTCTAGTAAAATTTGTTAAAATCTCTAGTAAGGCTGATGCATGAAGGGGATGAGATGAAAAGCTGTAAGCCTTCTCCCTGAAAGCTGGCTGCCTTGGATCAAACGTGTAGCGCAAGCTACACGCCAAGGTATTGTCCAAAGTGGGTAGATTGGTAAAGCACTGCGTACCTTGTCCTAAGGTTCGTAGGTTCGAGTCTCTTTCAGCCAGAGATCAGTGTTTGTGTATATTTTGCCTGCTCTCGCGAATTCCTTGCATATATATATATATATACATACATATATATAGTATATATATATATATATATATATATATATATATATATATATATATATATGCATGCAAACTTTGATAAGTGATGAGCTTGTTGGTGCCATATTAACATTACATGAAGAACCCTTGACTCTGAGTTTCTAGCACATCAATAGCCATTCTGCTACCTAAACGATCTAGACAGCACAATGTACGTGTCGCCTAACCACTTGAGCCAGCGATCCTACAAGAATCACGCATGCAGCTGACCTACATGTGTTTTCGTGACCCGAGGACACTCGTGGCAGTGGTATCTCGAGGATTAATTTCAGCCTCCTCCTGTTTGAATACCCACCTCAACAAGCAGTCTATATAGCAATGAAATCATGAAACGAGTGATTTTAAATCATTTACCAAACTGCAGCAGGCCAGGACTTATACCGGGTTCGATACCCCGGCAAGGGTAGAAACATTGGGCGTGTTTCTTTACACCGGTTGTCGACTGGTTTCTATATAGTAGTATCTCATTGATATCAGCGAGGCCTGTATACCTTGTACATGTAGTTGGAAAAATAAAGATATATTGTTATAATCGCCCTCGTGTAGTCAATAGGCTTGCAGCCCCATTATCCACTCAACGCAGTTTTCAACTACATTCTACATACTAGACTAATATTTCAAAGATAAATACAAAAATATGTATATGGGTGTTAATTTAACTGATGTAGTATTTTCTTCCCCAGGCATGACGGTAGAACCCGCGGAAGACACAGAAAGTGCCGCGGAAGTGCTAGGAGGGTACTATAGTTATATCAGAGTTTCCCCTCTACACTCCGGCTTTTTTTACGGCAATTCAACTGACGAAGGTGAGCACCAACTCTCTGCTTTAGGGCAAACAACGTTATTTTTCTCCTGGCGTCTGCTCTGTTGTAGTTTCTCTTTTTAATATCATGTGCATATCGGATTTTTCTATCATGTGACTGTTACAAATATGTTATTTGAAGCTGTTGTTTACTATATACCTGCTGTTGTGCATCCATACCTGCAGCTGTGCATTTACCTGCAATTTTGCATCCATACCTGCTGCGGATGCGATTTTGTTCGACTATTTTTATTATCCTGGGTGGTTAATCCCGGAGAATTAGCCACCCAGGATAACCTTAGTAAGTCAGTGCGTCATCGAGGACTGTCTGTCTTTTTTCTAGTGTAGTCCTTGAATCTTAGTCTCCCAGGATGCGACCCACACCAGTCGAGTAACAACCAGGTACCTACTTGCTTGCTAGGTGAACTGGACAGTAGGTGTAAGGAAACATACCCAGTGTTTCCACCCCTTGTCGGGGATCGAACCACGGACGCTATTGTGCATCCATACGTGCTACTGTGTATACTAAATATACAGGACAACACAAATATGAATCCAAACGTAAAGTTCCTCGCAGGATATATACACTGAGAGGTGTATTTCTTTCAGCGTATATATACTGAGGGTTTAATTTAATCCCTGTTTTAGGAATTAAAGTATTCTTGTCTGGTACCTTTGGTCAACCAGGCTATGGTGAAAAAGGTTACGTGGAGTCTTAGTGAGCGTCACGCGGTCGAAAGGCTTGAAACCCCATTACCCCACCTAAATTATTATTATTATTATCAGAACAAAATCCCTGAGCCTACTACAGTCTACCCAACCTAAAGCTCTTTTAAAAAATCTTGTGTATACAGTATTCTGATGAGCAGGGCACTCTTGAGCTGTGTGCATTGAGAGGAATAGTGCATGTGAAGAGATATACCTGTATATCTCAGTAAACACATTATATGCACTCACTTTAAGCCTAATACGCTCATATTTGGAACTAAAGTACGTTTGTCTAGTGAACATTGACATGTTAATGACTCGTGTGTCGATAGGCTTTAAGCCCAATTAGCCAACCGAACTAACCAACATGGACGGAATTTTCTCCAACTCAATACAAGTAACAAATACACCTTTAGACGTACCACATGTTCGAAACTCCATGAAGAAGGTTCTAAATGTTTTCCTATCTATTTGCTTAAAAAAGTGAGAGAAAAAATTCCAGAATTTGATTTAATTCGTCTGCCATTCTAGATGGCAACAAACAGTCGTTATCTGCACTATTGTCACTTACACCGTTTTTTCCTCCCCTTTAAACATTCATTGCTGTTTTATTTAATGTTAGGATACTATTATGAATATAAAGTTTTGTTACTTAGAATAGCATTATATTAATAATCTTTCATCAGACAAGCCATTATTCCTGGTTCATTTGAAGTCATTCCTAATCACTTATAACGTGCAGAAAATATTCATGCTGAATTGCCACATAATGCCTGAATTTACATGCTAGACCTAGTATCAAATACTAGGAAGATCTAGAATTAGTTTGCCAGAAAAACATCACATAATAAGTGCCTTTCTTTAAAGCTGCAGCAAATCTTCCATTTATATTCTATAGAAATAAAAATCTTAATTTTATTTTAAATTTAATTTTAATATATTTTTTTTATTTTAGTCTTCTAATGCTATTTCTTTGCTAATCTTCTCTTGTGTGAGACCCCAGTGATAACAACACTAAGTATAAGAGAAAAAACAGGTAACAGAGGACTTTAACTTCTCAAAAAAAAATAGCTTGGTTAAATTGGTTCATAGCCCATCTACACCACCAGTTAAGAATATTTGAGTGTATTAAAACTATTTATTATCTTAAAGTATGAACGAGATCTCGTAGTCTCCGTTTCTTAAGGTTAAGTTGTTTGAGTCTTTCTTCACATAGTTTGTTTCTTAGTGATGTTACGACCTCGGTTGCTCTTCACTGTACTCTCTTCACTCTATGTTTGTCTCTTATATAATTCGGTGGACAACTGGGCGACATGTTTGAGATGCGGTATAATCAGTAAATGTGACACTGGTTTCTAGTGATTTGTTCTCTAAAATTCTAGCAATGAAACCTACCATTTTGTTGCTTTTCCATCTAGTAAACTGGCATTGTTTGATATTTTTGACATTGTTGCTTTATGATTACTTTCACCCCCCCCCTGTTTCGGTTAGTTTGCTACCAAACATTTTGTATCCATGTTTAAGATTATTATATCCAAATTCATTACGTTGCATATGTCAGCATTGAAACTCATATTCCTTGCTTGTCTCAGATTACAATACCTGTCCAGATCCCTCTGGATACTCAATCTGATTTGCATGTTATTTGTTTTCCAGATTTTGGGTCGTCCATAAATTTTGCTATCTTAGGTATTAGCAGTTTCTCAGTGTCATTTATGTACACTGTGAAAAAGTTTGGACCCAGAACAGATCCTCCAAGGAACTCAACTCTAAGTCTTTCCACTCAGACACCTCACCGTTCACTACCTCTCACTGTTTCCTGTTTATAAGCAGTCTTCTCCAGACATGAACTTTGTCTCCTGTACAACACGCCTTTATTTTGACCTGGGGGGGGGAGGGGAAAATCTAGTTATACTACATTTATTGGGACTTCTTCATCCTAGTTTTGTATAAATAAAGATACAAGGATACTAGTGCTTTAATCAGTATTATCGGTATCATTATACGTACTCTGAAAAGTAAGTAAATATCATTTAATTGAAGCCTCGTACATCAGGTAAAACTTATACAAAGACATAATTCTCGGTATATTTACATGAGATATATACATCTTTTGGAGTATATATACATATCGATTCATCAGGTGGAGGTCTTATGTGTAAAACAGAGAGGGAAGGGGAGGGGGAAATACATGTTGAGGAACTAGTTTTTGTGAAGAATTTTCTCTGGTCGTCCTCCGCCGGGGTGCACCGAGGCCTCTACTTGACATGCGCATGTTAATGCGTCTCCTCGCTGCAGGGTTCTTGATCCAGTGGGTTGGAGCTGCCCTCAACTGTTTGTTGCATCAAACCTGATTCCTTCCTATGACACTCACGGGAATAACACTTGCCGCATAAAAATAACAGCAATAAATATTTATAATAATTATAATGATAATTATAATTACAAGTTGAAATTACAAATAAGTAATTACGGAACGTAATTATAATAATTACAAGTTGAAATTACAAATAGGTAATTAAGGAACGTTAACATGAACATGCAAACAGTTAATGAGAGAGACAGACAGTATTATAGACTAACATCATGGGCATTTGTTATATATAACGCACACACACACACACACACACACACACACACACACACACACACACACACACACACACACACACGTTCAAGACTTTATACAATAGAGCGATGGTTGACACACTGGCTGCAGTGGCGAGAAGAGCTCATGCATGCAGGGCAAAGCTCCTGATCATGGGCGACTTTAACCACAAGGAGATCGAATGGGAGAACTTGGAGCCACATGGGGGCCAAGATACATGGAGGGCTAAAATGATGGAGGTGGTACTGGAAAACTTCATGTACCAACACGTAAGGGACACTACAAGAGAGAGAGGAGAGGATGAACCAGCAAGACTGGACTTAGTATTCACCTTGAGTAGTGTAGACATTGAGGACATCACATATAAAAGACCCCTTGGGGCCAGCGATCATGTGGTTTTGAGCTTCGAATACACAGTAGAGCTACAAGTGGAGGGGGAAGCAGGAAAGCCAGGACAAATGAAACCAAACTACAGGAAAGGGGACTACACAGGAATGAGGAACTTCCTGAATGAGGTTCAGTGGGACAGAGAACTGGCAGGGAAGCCAGTTAATGAGATGATGGAATATGTAGCAACAATGTGCAAGGAGGCTGAGGAGATGTTGTACCCAAGGGTAACAGGAATAATGGAAAAGCCAGGATGAGCCCATGGTTCACCCAAAGATGCAAGGAGGCAAAAACCAAGTGTGCTAGGGAATGGAAGAAATATAGAAGGCAAAGGACCCATGAGAATAAGGAGAGCAGTCGTAGAGCCAGAAACGAATATGCACAGATAAGAAGGGAGGCCCAACGTCAATATGAAAACGACATAGCAGCAAAAGCCAAATCTGACCCGAAGCTGTTACACAGCCACATCAGGAAGAAAACAACCGTCAAGGACCAGGTCATCAGGCTAAGGAAGGAAGGAGGAGAGACAACAAGAAATGACCGTGAAGTATGTGAGGAACTCAACAAGAGATTCAAAGAAGTGTTCACAGAGGAGACAGAAGGGGCTCCAGAAAGACGGAGAGGTGGGGTACACCACCATGTGCTGGACACAGTACACACAACCGAGGAAGAAGTGAAGAGGCTTCTGAGTGAGCTAGATACCTCAAAGGCAATGGGGCCAGATAACATCTCTCCATGGGTCCTGAGAGAGGGAGCAGAGGCGCTATGTGTACCCCTAACAACAATATTCAATACATCTATCGAAACAGGGAGATTTGCCTGAGGCATGGAAGACAGCAAATGTGGTCCCAATCTTTAAAAAAGGAGACAGACATCAAGCACTAAACTACAGACCAGTGTCACTGACATGTATAGCATGCAAAATCATGGAAAAGATTGTCAGGAGAAGAATGGTGGAACATCTAGAAAGGAATGATCTCATCACCAGCAGACAACATGGTTTCAGAGACGGGAAATCCTGTGTCACAAACCTACTGGAGTTCTATGACATGGTGACAGCAGTAAGACAAGAGAGAGAGGGGTGGGTGGATTGCATTTTCCTGGACTGCAAGAAGGCGTTTGACACAGTACCACACAAGAGATTAGTGCAAAAACTGGAGGACCAAGCAGGGATAACAGGGAAGGCACTGTAATGGATCAGGGAATACTTGTCAGGAAGACAGCAGCGAGTAATGGTACGTGGCGAGGTGTCAGAGTGGGCACCTGTGACCAGCGGGGTCCCACAGGGGTCAGTCCTAGGACCAGTGCTGTTTCTGGTATTTGTGAACGACATGACGGAAGGAATAAACTCCGAGGTGTCCCTGTTTGCAGATGACGTGAAGTTGATGAGAAGAGTTCATTCGATCGAAGACCAGGCAGAAATACAAAGGGATCTGGACAGGCTGAAGACCTGGTCCAGCAACTGGCTCCTGGAGTTCAATCCCACCAAGTGCAAAGTCATGAGGATTGGGGAAGGGCAAAGAAGACCGCAGACGGAGTACAGTCTAGGGGGCCAGAGACTACAAACATCACTCAGGGAAAAAGATCTTGGGGTGAGTATAACACCAGGCACATCTCTGGAAGCGCACATCAACCAAATAACTGCCGCAGCATATGGGCGCCTGGCAAACCTCAGAACAGCATTCCGACATCTTAATAAGGAATCGTTCAGGACCCTGTACACCGTGTACGTTAGGCCCATATTTGAGTATGCGGCACCAGTTTGGAACCCACACCTAGCCAAGCATGTAAAGAAACTAGAGAAAGTGCAAAGGTTTGCAACAAGACTAGTCCCAGAGTTAAGAGGTATGTCCTATGAGGAGAGGTTAAGGGAAATCAATCTGACGACACTGGAGGACAGGAGAGATAGGGGGGACATGATAACGACTTACAAAATACTGAGAGGAATTGACAAGGTGGACAAAGACAGGATGTTCCAGAGACTGGACACAGCAACACGGGGACACAGTTGGAAGCTGAAGACACAGATGAATCAAAGGGATGTTAGGAAGTATTTCTTCAGCCACAGAGTAGTCAGGAAGTGGAATAGTTTGGGAAGCGATGTAGTGGAGGCAGGATCCATACATAGCTTTAAGCAGAGGTACGATAAAGCTCATGGTTCAGGGAGAGTGACCTAGTAGCGACCAGTGAAGAGGCGGGGCCAGGAGCTTGGACTCGACCCCTGCAACCTCAACTAGGTGAGTACAACTAGGTGAGTACACACCCACACACGCACACACACACACACACACACACACACACACACACACACACACACACACACACACACACACACACACACACACACACACACACACATACACACACACACACACACACACACACACACAGTGACCTAGTAGCGACCAGTGAAGAGGCGGGGCCAGGAGCTTGGACTCGACCCCTGCAACCTCAACTAGGTGAGTACAACTAGGTGAGTACACACACACACGATAAAGCTCATGGAGCAGGGAGAAAATGGACCTAGTAGCGACCAGTGAAGAGGCGGGGCCAGGAGCTGTGAATCGACCCCTGCAACCACAAACAGCAAAGTACATACACACACGCCGGGGCCAGGAGCTATGAATCGATTCCTGCAACCATAATTAGGTGAGTACACACACACAGGTGGGGATCTTCCAAAGGGATATTAAAATGGTATAAAATACCGACAGGTTGTTAACTTCCAAAGGGAATTGAGTCGTATGTGTTGCTTTTTGCGAATGATGTAAAAATAGCAAGAGGAGAGGAAAGTGAAAAAGTCAAGGGAGACCTCAACAGACTACAGTTGTGATCCAATAAGTGGCTCCTCGAGTTCAATCGGAAGAAATGCAAGGTCATGTGGACAGACACAGAGTACAGCATGGGTAAACAGATGAGGGAGTGGGTGGGTGGGACTTGAACTTGTCAGGGGTTCAAGATTCACCCGTCCCGTGATAAGCTACAAATATCAGAGTGTAAAGATCCCGGAGTAAATATAACACCTGATCTTAGCATGTCCTCAGAAAGTCATATATTCTGTGTAAGGTCAGTGGTATGTGCAAGAGTAAGGAACCTCAGGAAAACATCCAGGTACTTGAATAAAGATTCCTTCAGAACCTTATTGACGAATTATACACATGTGCAACATCTGGGTATCTTTATTTATAAACGTTTCGCCATCCACTGGCGAAACGTCTACAAATAATGGTACCCAGATATTGCACATGTATCTAATTATTCATCTTGTCAGTACTGTACTATACCATTCATGTACAAGTTATATGCGACACATGTTAAGTCATTGAGTACTCGGCCAAGCATGTGGTCCACACTGATAAAGTAGATGAAAAGCTTTGAAAGGGTATAAATATTTGTAAGAATGCTTGCCCCAGAACTAAGAGGAATCAGCTATGAGGAGAAGTGAAGGAATTGAATCCGACGACCGTGGAAGAGAGGACAAGGGGAGAAGTAATTACGACATATAAAATCTTAGGTAGATAATGACACTGAATTCAGAGGACCGGGATCAAGGGAACACAAGTGGAAAGATGGTTGTAAGTGGCATAACTTGAATGATGCAGTGGTAGAGGCGAACTTATTACACAGCTTTAGGAGTAAATACGATGAGGCTCAAAAGACCAAAAAAATTAGTTATGCTGGTCAACGTAGTCTAGGTGGCGAGGCCAGGAGCTAGTTCTCGAACTCTTCAAACATAACTCGTTGAGTACAACTCAGTGAGCACACACACACACACACACACACACACACACACACACAGGATGTTCCAGAGATGGGACACAGCAACAAGGGGTCACAAATGGATGTTGAAGACTCAGATGAATCATAGGGATGTTAGAAAGTATTTCTTCAGTCACAGAGTTCTCAGAAAATGAAATAGTCTGGGAAGTGATGTAGTGGACACAGGATCCATACATAGATTTAAGAAGAGGTATGATAAAGCTCATGGAGCAGGGAGAGTAACCTAGTAACAACCAGTGAAGGGGTGGGGCAACGAGCTGTGAATCGACCCCTGCAACCACAACGAGGTGAGTACACACAGACACAGACACACTCTCACCAGAATTACCATTCAGTCAGTCGTACGAACGTCCTTTTGTAATTCTGAGAGGTGGTGATGGTGGTGCACGAGGCAGTGCACAAGCCACATCATCAGTCAGCTGACCCTCGTCCTACAAAATAATTAGTAAAGGCTCTAAATGACTGTTTGTATCTACTGACAGTCAATTATTGTTATGCAGCTTGTGTGCCATCACCACCACTCAGCTACCAGTATCTCAGACAGGATACATGCACCAAGAGGTAGGTTGGTACTCACCTATTTGTGGTTGCAGGGGTCGATTAATAGCTCCTGGCCCCTCCTCTTCATTGATCGCTACTAAGTCCTCTCTCTCCCTACTCCATGAGCTTTATCATATCTCGTCCTAAAACTATGTTTGGTTCCTTCCTCCACTACGTCACTTTCCAGACTATTCCACTTCCTGAGAACTATGTGACTGAAAAAATACTTCCTAACAATCCTTTGACTCATCTGAGTCTTCAACTTCCAATTGTGACCCTTTATTTCTGTGTCCCATCTCTGGAGCATCCTGTCTCTGACCACCTTGTCAATTCCTCGCAGCATTTTATATGTCGTTATCATGTCTCCCCTAACCATCCTGTTCTCCAGTGTCGTCAGGCCGATTTCCCTTGACCTTTCTTCGTAGAGCGATGTGTGTGTGTGTGTGTGTGTGTGTGTGTGTGTGTGTCAGTATAGATACGGAAAGAGCTTGCTTTAAGCCCTATTTTAGGAATTGCATTATTCTTGAAGGAGATGCATGCAGCCTTAACAATCCTCATCTAGTTCGTTGGCTGTAAACTCCATTGACCAAGAAACAGCATCTAAGAAATAATGACTCTTGAGTCCAGACTCTTAAGAAGTCATGATCATTATCTCAGGACAATGACACCCTGAGTCCAACTATAAGAAGTCATCATCATTACCTCGGGATGATGACACTCTGAGTCCAGACTGTGGGTGTGGTCCAGAGACCCTGTGTGATCATCAACACTGTCATTACTCCACCCACTTGTTACCTGCCATCAATCTACACTCCACAAAATATGGGTTACAAAGGTCCGTAAGATCGAGGCGTGCATAAGAAAATATGTCAGGTATTACTAACCTTTTTGTGTTTACGGGGGTCGATTCATGGCCCCTGGTTCTGTATCTTAAACTAATAAGACTAAAACTAGGGAATGTCCCATGGCTTGGTTGGCAACGCTCTGGCCTTACACACTGAGTGTCCGTGGTTTGATCCCCGACACGGGAGGAAATGTTGGGCGTGTTTCCTTACACTTGATGTTCCTGTTTACCTATCAGTAAGTAGGTACCTGGTTGTAAGTAGACTGATGTGGGTCGCATCCTGGGGGACAAGAATGAAATACGCCAATGTAAATAAGACCGTCCTCGATTAAGCACTGACTTTCTTGGGTTATCCTGGGTGGCTAACCCTCCGGGGTTAAAAATCTGAACAAATCTTATCTTACAAGAGGTCTTGGACAGACTGCAGGAATGGTTAAGCAGTTATTTATTGCACCCCAGCATGTCCGAAGTTGTGGAGAGAGAGAGAAGACAGATTAGGCAGGTGAAAGCTTTGAACCTCAGAAAGAGGAAGGGACTTAAAGGTAAGCATGACATCAAGTATATCACTGAAGATTCACATTAAATGAATAACCACAGCAGCGTCTGGCAAACTTAACATCAGTCAGGTACCTCAACAAAGAGTCTTTCAGGACCTATATTCTTTAAATGTCATAGCCGTTATAGAGTACGCAGGACCAGCATGAGGGCCACCAACTTAGTAAACATGTCCAAAAACTAGTGAAAGTCCAGAAATTCCCTACACACACACACACACACACACACACACACACACACACACACACACACACACACACACACACACACACACACACACACACACACACACATACACACACACATACACGCACACATACACACACACACACACACACATACACACACACACACACACACACACACACACATACACACACACACACACACATATATATATATATATATATATATATATATATATATATATATATATATATATGCAATAAGATTACAGTAAACAGGTGATTTGAGAATATGCAGAACAACCACCGTGAAAGAATAGAGAAATTCCAAGCACTTTCGTGACTACTCACATTATCAAGGAACTATGATAATGTGAGTAGTCACGAAAGCGCTTGGAATTTCTCTATTCTTTCACAGTGGCTGTTCTGCATATATATATACGTATATATATATGTCGTGCCGAATAGGCAGAACTTGCGATCTTGGCTTAAATAGCAACGCTCATCTTGCCATATACGACAAGTGAAAATTTGTGTATGCAATAATTTCGCCAAAATCATTCTGAACCTAACGAAAAAAATATGTTTCACTGTGTTTGGTTAGTATTAAATTACTGTAAACAAATCTAAAATATGTTTAGTTGGGTTAGGCTAAAATATATTGCGCTTGTTATAATATGGTTAGGTAAGTTTTTTCTTTTGGTGCAAAATTATAAATTTTTACATCAGCATTAATGAAAAAAATATATCTTTAAACGTATAAGAATTTTTTTTTAGAAAGGACTTAATTTTAAATGAGTTCTTGCTAATTGACCAGTTTTACATATTCGGCACGACATATATATATATATATATATATATATATATATATATATATATATATATATATATATATATATGTATATATATATATATATATATACATATGCAATAAGATCACAGTAAACAGGTGATTTCAGAATATGCAAAACAACCACTCTGAAAGAATAGAGAAATTCCAAGCGTTTTCGTGACTACTCACATTATCAAGGAACTATGAAAGTAAAGCATCCAAGGAAGCTATATAAGGGGTCTGGCCAGCACCTCACTATCAGATCCCACAACGGTTAAACACCTGACGCGCGCCGACCCAACTTGGATAGGTCCTTTGCACAACTCACCCACAAACTATTCTACCCAAGAAAATTTAAAAATTATTTGTCCAGTGTATTATTAAATTCTTCCCAAATTCTATTAATTAAAAATGGATCTAATTTATATAAACCAAAGGAAATATTCATATTATTGTCAAAACTGCTTTTTATGAAACAAGATTCAATTATATTCCTGTCGACCATGGACTTGCTTGATACTACTTTCTCAGCTTTTTGAAAATGAATTGGATGGTTAAAATCTCTTACATGAATAAATAGAGCATTGGAATCTTGTCCAGTTCTAATGCTATATTTATGTTGTTTTAATCTTAGTTCGAGATTTTTACCAGTTTGACCGTAATAAACTTTATCGCAAATTTTACAAGGAATCTTATAGACACATCCATCAGCATTTTGGGGGGAATTCTTTATCAAAATTTTTTTTACTGTATCAAGATTTTTGAATACAACTTTAATATTAAAAGTCTTAAGAAGAGAAGGCATATCAACCAAGTTTTCATGGTAAGGGAGAACCAACATATTTTTAGTTGAATAAGGCTGGTTGTCCCTTTTTGGATTTTAAAAAGTATTTCTAGCAACTTTAAAAGATTTATCAATTACATTTCTTGGGTATTTTAAATCATTACCTATTTCATAAATTTTGGATATTTCCTCATCTATAAACTCTGGACTACAGATTCGTAAAGCTCTCAAAAACATTGATGAGAAAACAGACAGTTTGACTCTATCTTGATGCGAGGAATAATAGTGGACATAGGAACAGTTATTTGTAGGTTTTCTGTAAATTTTAAATTTGAATTCATTATTACCCTTAATAATTAAAACATCTAGAAAAGGCAATTGTGGGATCTGATAGTGAGGTGCTGGCCAGACCCCTTATATAGCTTCCTTGGATGCTTTACTTTCATAGTTCCTTGATAATGTGAGTAGTCACGAAAGCGCTTGGAATTTCTCTATTCTTTCAGAGTGGTTGTTTTGCATATATACATATATACATATATACATATATATATATATATATATATATATATATATATATATATATATACATATAATATATATATATATATATATATATATATATATATATATATATATATATATATATATATATATATATATATATATATATATATTTATATATATTATATATATATGTATATTTATATTTATTATATTAAATTATATATATATATATATATATATATATATATATATATATATATATATATATATATATATATATATATATATATATATATATATAAATAATATAGTTGTTTGAGAGAGAGTTGAAGAAGGGTGTCCTCAGTGACAATGAAGCAAGCTCTGGTAGAGGAAAAAAGCAACCTTGGTTGTGTTGTGTCGGCCGGAAGAAATTTTTCTTGCACAAGACCAAGGTCGATCTGACACTTACATTATTATGTTACGTCTGGAGGGTTGAGATCCATACTTGAAGAATTACAAGATTTACGCCACGCTAGATGCGTATCACACCTCGTTATCTGCGCCAGAATTTTTGTGGCACGCGCATTGTGGTGTTCGTTTTCACGGTGCACCCAGTGGTTGTGCGAAAGTTTGTAGATAAGGTGTATGAGACAAACAACTTTTATTCAAAAGTAGATCTTATGTTACAGTGGCAGGTGTTGAAACAAGGGATACAGTAAGGAACATCTTGAGGCAGGTGTTGAAACAAGGGATACAGTAACGAACATCTTGAGGCAGGTGTTGAAACAAGGGATACAGTAACGAACATCTTGAGGCAGGTGTTGAAACAAGGGATACAGTAAGGAACATCTTGATGCAGGTGTTGAAACAAGGGATACAGTAAGGAACATCTTGAGGCAGGTGTTGAAACAAGGGATACAGTAAGGAACATCTTGAGGCAGGTGTTGAAACAAGGGATACAGTAACGAACATCTTGAGGCAGGTGTTGAAACAAGGGATACAGTAAGGAACATCTTGATGCAGGTGTTGAAACAAGGGATACAGTAAGGAACATCTTGAGGCAGGTGTTGAAACAAGGGATACAGTAACGAACATCTTGAGGCAGGTGTTGAAACAAGGGATACAGTAAGGAACATCTTGAGGCAGGTGTTGAAACAAGGGATACAGTAAGGAACATCTTGAGGCAGGTGTTGAAACAAGGGATACAGTAAGGAACATCTTGAGGCAGGTGTTGAAACAAGGGATACAGTAACGAACATCTTGATGCAGGTGTTGAAACAAGGGATACAGTAAGGAACATCTTGAGGCAGGTGTTGAAACAAGGGATACAGTAAGGAACATCTTGAGGCAGGTGTTGAAACAAGGGATACAGTAACGAACATCTTGAGGCAGGTGTTGAAACAAGGGATACAGTAACGAACATCTTGAGGCAGGTGTTGAAACAAGGGATACAGTAACGAACATCTTGAGGCAGGTGTTGAAACAAGGGATACAGTAAGGAACATCTTGATGCAGGTGTTGAAACAAGGGATACAGTAAGGAACATCTTGATGCAGGTGTTGAAACAAGGGATACAGTAAGGAACATTTTGATGCAGGTGTTGAAACAAGGGATACAGTAAGGAACATCTTGATGCAGGTGTTGAAACAAGGGATACAGTAAGGAACATCTTGATGCAGGTGTTGAAACAAGGGATACAGTAACGAACATCTTGAGGCAGGTGTTGAAACAAGGGATACAGTAAGGAACATCTTGAGGCAGGTGTTGAAACAAGGGATACAGTAAGGAACATCTTGATGCAGGTGTTGAAACAAGGGATACGGTAAGGAACATCTTGATGCAGGTGTTGAAACAAGGGATACAGTAACGAACATCTTGAGGCAGGTGTTGAAACAAGGGATACAGTAAGGAACATCTTGAGGCAGGTGTTGAAACAAGGGATACAGTAACGAACATCTTGAGGCAGGTGTTGAAACAAGGGATACAGTAAGGAACATCTTGAGGCAGGTGTTGAAACAAGGGATACAGTAAGGAACATCTTGATGCAGGTGTTGAAACAAGGGATACAGTAAGGAACATCTTGATGCAGGTGTTGAAACAAGGGATACAGTAAGGAACATCTTGATGCAAGTGTTGAAACAAGGGATACAGTAAGGAACATCTTGATGCAGGTGTTGAAACAAGGGATACAGTAAGGAACATCTTGAGGCAGGTGTTGAAACAAGGGATACAGTAAGGAACATCTTGATGCAGGTGTTGAAACAAGGGATACAGTAAGGAACATCTTGAGGCAGGTGTTGAAACAAGGGATACAGTAAGGAACATCTTGATGCAGGTGTTGAAACAAGGGATACAGTAAGGAACATCTTGAGGCAGGTGTTGAAACAAGGGATACAGT
The DNA here is from genome assembly GCF_038502225.1 of Cherax quadricarinatus. Lineage (NCBI taxonomy): Eukaryota > Metazoa > Arthropoda > Malacostraca > Decapoda > Parastacidae > Cherax > Cherax quadricarinatus. The sequence goes on along the minus strand of NC_091324.1, from coordinate 27,961,797 downwards.
AAGGAACATCTTGAGGCAGGTGTTGAAACAAGGGATACAGTAAGGAACATCTTGAGGCAGGTGTTGAAACAAGGGATACAGTAAGGAACATCTTGATGCAGGTGTTGAAACAAGGGATACAGTAAGGAACATCTTGATGCAGGTGTTGAAACAAGGGATACAGTAAGGAACATCTTGAGGCAGGTGTTGAAACAAGGGATACAGTAAGGAACATCTTGAGGCAGGTGTTGAAACAAGGGATACAGTAAGGAACATCTTGAGGCAGGTGTAGTTACAACTCTCAGGTTTCCACTGATCTCATGAGATAAATGATGATGCTTGGTAATGATGCAGTCGTATCCGTCTCCGGGATTGGGAGTTTCTCTATACAGTCATCAGTATGGAAGCAGCCTCCTTCTTAACCCCGCGCTCATAATTCTTAATATGTGGGAAAAAATGCTTAACTCCCTTGTGCGTACCTAACAAATCTCCTGTATTCAGTTTCTCTCTTAAACAAAATTTTCACCTGTTTGTCTTGTATTGACTGCTTGTCCTATGTCCTGTGTACTAGTTGTATTCCTGATTGACCGTTTGTTCTGTGCCCTGTGTACTAGCTTTGGTCATATGACCGAGGCCTTTCCCTGTCTTACCGGTCTACCCCCTTTAAAAATTAGATTGGTTTCACAAAATTCCTTGCAGTTCTTCTTGCAAGGAATTTCATATCAACTGAGTACAGTAAAGTCTGTCTTAATTCACTGGGTTAACAATTTACTGTTTTGCTGTTAACGTACACCCATACGTAGTACAAACAACCAACATAGAAGAAACAAACACAGGACAAACAACCAACATAGAAGAAACAAACACAGGACAAACAACATAGAAGAAACAAACACAGGACAAACAACCAACATAGAAGAAACAAACACAGGACAAACAACATAGAAGAAACAAACACAGGACAAACAACCAACATAGAAGAAACAAACAGGACAAACAACATAGAAGAAACAAACAGGACAAACAACATAGAAGAAACAAACACAGGACAAACAACCAACATAGAAGAAACAAACAGGACAAACAACATAGAAGAAACAAACACAGGACAAACAACCAACATAGAAGAAAAAGTACAGGAAAAACAACCAACATAGAAGAAACAAACACAGGACAAACAACCAACATAGAAGAAACAAACACAGGACAAACAACCAACATAGAAGAAACAAACACAGGACAAACAACCAACATAGAAGAAACAAACACAGGACAAACAACCAACATAGAAGAAACAAACACAGGACAAACAACCAACATAGAAGAGACAAACACAGGACAATCAACGAACATAGAAGAAACAAACACAGGACAAACAACTAACATAGAAGAAACAAACACAGGACAAACAACCAACATAGAAACAAACACAGGACAAACAACGAACATAGAAGAAACAAACACAGGAAAAACAACCAACATAGAAGAAACAAACACAGGACAAACAACTAACATAGAAGAAACAAACACAGGGCAATCAACGAACATAGAACAAGCACAGGACAAACAACTAACATAGAACAAACACAGGACAAACAACTAACATAGAAGAAACAAACACAGGACAAACAACTAACATAGAAGAAACAAACACAGGACAAACAACTAACATAGAACAAGCACAGGACAAACAACTAACATAGAACAAACACAGGACAAACAACTAACATAGAACAAACACAGGACAAACAACTAACATAGAACAAGCACAGGACAAACAACTAACATAGAACAAGCACAGGACAAACAACTAACATAGAACAAACACAGGACAAACAACTAACATAGAAGAAACAAACACAGGACAAACAACTAACATAGAAGAAACAAACACAAGACAAACAACTAACATAGAACAAGCACAGGACAAACAACTAACATAGAACAAACACAGGACAAACAACTAACATAGAACAAACAAGCACAGGACAAACAACTAACATAGAACAAACACAGGACAAACAACTAACATAGAACAAACACAGGACAAACAACTAACATAGAACAAACAAGCACAGGACAAACAACTAACATAGAACAAACACAGGACAAACAACTAACATAGAACAAACACAGGACAAACAACTAACATAGAACAAACACAGGACAAATAACTAACATAGAACAAACAAGCACAGGACAAACAACTAACATAGAACAAACACAGGACAAACAACTAACATAGAACAAACACAGGACAAACAACTAACATAGAACAAACACAGGACAAACAACTAACATAGAACAAACACAGGACAAACAACTAACATAGAACAAACAAGCACAGGACAAACAACTAACATAGAACAAACACAGGACAAACAAAGAGGTAAACTTTTTTTTTTAGCCCGAGTAGATATTATTTTTTCATATTCTGGCATATTTTTTTATTTTTATTTTCGGGAATTATAGTTTAATGTCAGTTGTAACTGTGTTGACATTTTTCATTTTGGTGCCATGATAACTTTTACCGGGTGTGGTGCATCATTCCGGGTCGTCAATTATTATTATTATTATAATAAAAAAAAAAGGTACAATTTTATTATTATAATCATGGGGGAGAGCTAAACCCGTAGGTTTATACAGCGCCTGTGGGGGGAGGATGGAAGGTATTGAGGCTCAGTTCAGGGAACCGGGGCACAGATTCAATTCCCTAGATCAAGAGCCCCTCACCAGCGTCAAGAACCTTCCTTGAAGGGTCCGGGGTCGTCATGTCTTGTGAATTATGGAGTGATGACGCTGCTTGTTACAAGTGTTGTGGTCTCCACACTCAACATACAAACAATTCCTCGGACTAAACTTTATCTGCTCGCAGTTGCGACTGAATATTTTAAATATTAACTGTTAAAAGTTTTCTGCTAAATATTTAACGTTTTCTTATCCATGTTATACGTGTACAGTGTTTGTACCATACTTGTATCAGACGTGAACCAGACCTGCCTCTACCATGGCTCCTGCATGTTGCTACATACTTTTGTGATTCTTCTAAACATTTCTTGTTGAAGAATTCTTTCCATCATATCTAGTGTTGTTTATTTACTAAACTCGGAGACTCACTGTACTTGTGTCAGATATCATCTTAATTCTTTCTTAATCACCTTCCTTTTATTGCCTCTTGTATTCTTCGTGTTCCTCCCGGCGTGTGTCAGTGTTACTTGTAATTAACAAACTTCATCACAAAGTGATCATTATCTCATAAGGAAAACCTATAATGTATTTCTCTATATCTGACACATTTCAGGAGAGTAATAAGTCCAGCTTTGTTAGTTCATCAGCTCCTTCTTATGATTGTCTTCACCACGCTGCTCCAGGAAGCAGACTCTTCATGGTATATAATATAGATAAGTTGATGATTAAGACACATGTACAATACTTGGCCATTTTTAGTTCTGAAATATTTCACCATTAAAGATACGCAAATGTTGCACATGTGTCTGCTTCAGGAAGTTATCATTGCTGAGTTAGAGAGTTTGACCGTCGACGTCTCTGGTTCCTCACCTGGTACCTGTTTTCTTAGTATAATTTTCTGATTGAACTCACCTTGGTTCATGAGCTTGGCTCTGGCCTTGTTCTGTCTTGATAATTTTCTCAAAATTTATTGTTGCTTTGTTGTTTATATTGTATATCAGTCTGTGTATACCGTTGTTTGGTGATGGGTTGTATATGACAGCTATAAATACTCAGCTACTTTTTATGGTTAGCTTTCTGGCTTTCAAATCAGACGTTATTACAGTCATGTTTGTTATTTCCTGGAAGCCATCAACAAGTGGGTCTGGTCTGAGACTGGGCTTGGGGGCGATGCCTCCAGAATCTTCTTCGGATAACTTTCAGATAACCCCCAGTTTTCCTCTGATTAATTATTAATGTCTGGCTCCACGACCTTACTTTATGCAGAAGAGAAGACTACATCTCGAACCACAACTATCTTAGTTTCTGTGATTGCTGTCAGGTCTGTGTGTTAATTTACTGTTTCATTTCGAACACTGGCTTTGGTTATCATCCCATCTATTATTGTACGACAGAGGGTTGACTGGTGTTAGCTGGAGTAGGAAGAGTGAGTGTGTCTGTCCTCACTTTTTTGTACCTACCTATTTGTGGTTGCAGAGGTCCAGACTATGTCTCTGGTCCCGACTCTACGCTGACGGGGCTGCTGCTGGTGTAACTCTTTCCTGAATGCATGAATCCTATCATACCTCTTCTTTAAGGTGCGTAAGGCTCCTGCCTCTTCCACTTCACTGTCTAGGTTGTTACGCTTCCTGCCCTCTCTAAGGCTAAAGAAGCACTTCCTGATACCTATGTGACTCGTGTGTGTCTTTAACTTTCAGCTGTGTCCTCGTGTCGTCTAGTATCGTCAGGTTTAGCTCCTCTGATCTCTCCTCACAGCTAATAACTCTCAGCTCTAGTACTAGTCTCATAACAAAGCTTTGCACCTCTTCCCAGCTTCTTAACATGTTTTTGTTTCCGAGGTTGGATCCACACTGGCGCTGCATACTCCAAGATGCGCCAGCCATATGTCGTGTATACGATCCAGAATATCTCCTTGTGTGTGTGTGTGTGTGTGTGTGTACTCACCTATTTGTACTCACTTATTTGTGGTTGCAGGGGTCGAGTCTTAGCTCCTGGCCCCGCCTCTTCACCGGTTGCTACTGGGTCCTCTCTCTCCCCGCTCCATGAGCTTTATCAAACCTCGTCTTAAAACTATGTATGGTTCCTGCCTCCGCTACATCACTTTCTAGGCTATTCCACTGCCTGACAACTCTATGACTGAAGAAATACTTCCTAATATCTCTCTGACTCATCTGTGTCTTCAACTTCCAATTGTGACCCCTTGTTTCTGTGTCCCCTCCCTGGAACATCCTGTCTTTGTATGTGTGTGTGTGTGTGTGTGTGTGTGTGTGTGTGTGTGTGTGTGTGTGTGTGTGTGTGTGTGTGTGTGTGTGTGTGCGTGTGTGTGTGGCACACTACAGGTCTTACTTCCGATGTTGACCTGACATAGAGGAAGTAGTGTGAGGTGTACTTCTGTTCCATTAACCTTCACTCACCATCTACGTTCACACCCACAAACAAAAACACTTCAACTGCTTCTCAAACATTTTCTTACAATTTCGTACTACCAACTAAAATTCTTAGTATTATAGATATATATAAATATATAAATTTATACGGGACAAATATATAAAATTTACATTAAGTGGCTTGAAGAAAAGTTTGCGAAGCACGAACGATGAATTATTGGAGATGAGTGAAGGCTTGTGTTTCAGACTTGGTAGCTGATGAGGTATCGGTGACGTCTGAAACATCGATGACGTCATTGATGCACACATGGGAAGTCTCGTCATTTGTGCAGTGAACGTGAATCAACTCAGACCTATGGCAAGAGGTCTGTCCCAGCCTCGTGTGTTGTAACTGTCGTGTGTTGTACCACTAGTGTGTTGTACCTGTCGTGTGTTGTACCACTAATGTGTTGTACCTGTCGTGTGTTGTACCACTAATGTGTTGTACCTGTCGTGTGTTGTACCTTTCGTGTGTTGTACCTGTCGTATTTTGCACCTGTCTTGTGATGCACATGTCTTACGAGACGGGGCTATAGTGTGTGCAATCCGTTTTAAGATTGTGTTATTCTCGCCGTCTTTAAAAAATAATGTCAAAAAAAGTTAAGTGAAATCATGTTGAAATACAAGTGAAAGAGAATTATGGAAAGAATAATACCAAATTATATGATGAATGTAACAAGTGAAAGAATTATTCATCGTGTCAACCTCATTCATAATAAAATGTTATGTTTGAACAAAAAATAGTATATATATATATATATATATATATATATATATATATATATATATATATATATATATATATATATATATATATATATATGAGGTTATGAGGATAACAAAAAGATTAGGTGATGAAAGATTGGATATCAGATTGGAGGGAGAGAGTATGGAGGAGGTGAACGTATTCAGATATTTGGGAGTGGACGTGTCAGCGGATGGGTCTATGAAAGATGAGGTGAATCATAGAACTGATGAGGGGAAAAGAGTGAGTGGTGCACTTAGGAGTCTGTGGAGACAAAGAACTTTGTCCTTGGAGGCAAATAGGGGAATGTATGAGAGTATAGTTTTACCAACGCTCTTATATGGGTGTGAAGCATGGGTGATGAATATTGCAGCGAGGAGAAGGCTGGAGGCAGTGGAGATGTCATGTCTGAGGGCAATGTGTGGTGTGAATATAATGCAGAGAATTCGTAGTTTGGAAGTTAGGAGGAGGTGCGGGATTACCAAAACTGTTGTCCAGAGGGCTGAGAAAGGGTTGTTGAGGTGGTTCGGACATGTAGAGAGAATGGAGCGAAACAGAATGACTTCAAGAGTGTATCAGTCTGTAGTGGAAGGAAGGCGGGGTAGGGGTCGGCCTAGGAAAGGTTGGAGAGAAGGAGTAAAGGAGGTTTTGTGTGCAAGGGGCTTGGACTTCCAGCAGGCATGCGTGAGCGTGTTTGATAGGAGTGAATGGAGACAAATGGTTTTTAATACTTGACGTGCTGTTGGAGTGTGAGCAAAGTAACATTTATGAAGGGGTTCAGGGAAACCGGCAGGCCGGACTTGAGTCCTGGAGATGGGAAGTACAGTGCCTGCACTCTGAAGGAGGGATGTTAATGTTGCAGTTTAAAAACTGTAGTGTAAAGCACCCTTCTGGCAAGACAGTGATGGAGTGAATGATGGTGAAAGTTTTTCTTTTTCGGGCCACCCTGCCTTGGTGGGAATCGGCCAGTGTGATAATAAATAAAATATATATATATATATATATATATATATATATATATATATATATATATATATATATATATATATGTATATATATATATATGTATATATATATATGTATATATATGTATATATATATATATGTATATATATGTATATATATATATTTTTTTATTTTTTTTTTTATTATCACACCGGCCGATTCCCACCAAGGCAGGGTGGCCCGAAAAAGAAAAACTTTCACCATCATTCACTCCATCACTGTCTTGCCAGAAGGGTGCTTTACACTACAGTTTTTAAACTGCAACATTAACACCCCTCCTTCAGAGTGCAGGCACTGTACTTCCCATCTCCAGGACTCAAGTCCGGCCTGCCGGTTTCCCTGAATCCCTTCATAAATGTTACTTTGCTCACACTCCAACAGCACGTCAAGTATTAAAAACCATTTGTCTCCATTCACTCTTATCAAACACGCTCACGCATGCCTGCTGGAAGTCCAAGCCCCTCGCCATAATGACTGACACAGGTGGCAGGTATGACCAATCTCAGTGTGGTAACTAACATTTATCCTCAACATTAACGTTATATAAACAGTGAAGTTTTTTGGGCACTTTCAACATTTACTTACATATATATATATATATATATATATATATATATATATATATATATATATATATATATATATATATATATATATATATATATATATATATATATATATATATATATATATATGTAAGTAAATGTTGAAAGTGCCCAAAAAACTTCACTGTTTATATAACGTTAATGTTGAGGATAAATGTTAGTTACCACACTGAGATTGGTCATACCTGCCACCTGTGTCAGTCATTATGGCCACCATACACAAATTACACACCTGTGTGTGTATATATGTGTGTGCGTGCGTGTTTGAGTAAATTTCTAGGAGGCATACACACAAGCATTTTGAAGATCTATATATATTTTTAGCTCCACCTGAAATTCTTTTCATCAGAGAGAGAAATCAGGAGAGGACAGGTACATATTAGGGAGCACATAAAGGTATATACCTGAACACGTGAGATGATTTATCAGGTTTTAAGATGATGTGCTTACTAGGATGTTAGGTGCTTGATCCCTGTTAAGGGTGAGGTCCTGAGGTGTTATATGCAGACAGTAGATGAGGTACATTAATTATCCCAGGTTAAAGTGAGATGTTGCAGTGTAATGTCTTAAGGAGCATTAAGAGGCGCCTGAGTTTCCCTGTCTTCTAATATCATGTTTTTTTTTTCCCTACAATCTACCGTGTCCATAATTACTACCGCATTTGCTTTGTCTGCTTTCACCTTACGAAGCAGACAAAGCAAATGCGATAGTAATTATGGACAAGGTCGATTTTAGGGGAAAAAAATAGCATATTATTAGAAGACGGGGAACTGAAGTGCCTCTTAAAACCTCCATTTGACCTCCACTGACCCAGGGATATTAATATTAGGATTGGAGTCAGTTAACGCTGATTTTATATTATGTATTTTGAAGTTGCACTGTAAGTTGCACTATAAACTGCACTGTAAGTTGCACTATAAACTGCACTGTAAGTTGCACTATAAACTGCACTGTAAGTTGCACTATAAACTGCAATGTAAGTTGCACTATAAACTGCACTGTAAGTTGCACTATAAACTGCACTGTAAGTTGCACTATAAACTGCACTGTAAGTTGCGCTATAAACTGCACTGTAAGTTGCACTATAAACTGCACTGTAAGTTGCACTATAAACTGCACTGTAAGTTGCACTATAAACTGCACTGTAAGTTGCACTATAAACTGCACTGTAAGTTGCACTATAAACTGCACTGTAAGTTGCACTGTAAACTGTACTGTAAGTTGCACTATAAGTTGCACTATAAACTGCACTGTAAGTTGCACTATAAACTGCACTGTAAGTTGCACTATAAACTGCACTGTAAGTTGCACTATAAACTGCACTGTAAGTTGCACTATAAACTGCACTGTAAGTTGCACTATAAACTGCACTGTAAGTTGCACTATAAACTGCACTGTAAGTTGCGCTATAAACTGCACTGTAAGTTGCACTATAAACTGCACTGTAAGTTGCACTATAAACTGCACTGTAAGTTGCGCTATAAACTGCACTGTAAGTTGCACTATAAACTGCACTGTAAGTTGCGCTATAAACTGCACTGTAAGTTGCACTATAAACTGCACTGTAAGTTGCGCTATAAACTGCACTGTAAGTTGCACTATAAACTGCACTGTAAGTTGCGCTATAAACTGCACTGTAAGTTGCGCTATAAACTGCACTGTAAGTTGCGCTATAAACTGCACTGTAAGTTGCGCTATAAACTGCACTGTAAGTTGCACTATAAACTGCACTGTAAGTTGCACTATAAACTGCACTGTAAGTTGCACTATAAACTGCACTGTAAGTTGCACTGTAAACTGTACTGTAAGTTGCACTATAAGTTGCACTATAAACTGCACTGTAAGTTGCACTATAAACTGCACTGTAAGTTGCACTATAAACTGCACTGTAAGTTGCACTATAAACTGCACTGTAAGTTGCACTATAAACTGCACTGTAAGTTGCACTATAAACTGCACTGTAAGTTGCACTATAAACTGCACTGTAAGTTGCGCTATAAACTGCACTGTAAGTTGCACTATAAACTGCACTGTAAGTTGCACTATAAACTGCACTGTAAGTTGCACTATAAACTGCAATGTAAGTTGCGCTATAAACTGCACTGTAAGTTGCACTATAAACTGCACTGTAAGTTGCACTATAAACTGCACTGTAAGTTGCACTATAAACTGCACTGTAAGTTGCACTATAAACTGCACTGTAAGTTGCGCTATAAACTGCACTGTAAGTTGCACTATAAACTGCACTGTAAGTTGCACTATAAACTGCACTGTAAGTTGCACTATAAACTGCAATGTAAGTTGCGCTATAAACTGCACTGTAAGTTGCACTATAAACTGCACTGTAAGTTGCACTATAAACTGCACTGTAAGTTGCGCTATAAACTGCACTGTAAGTTGCACTATGAACTGCACTGTAAGTTGCGCTATAAACTGCACTGTAAGTTGCACTATAAACTGCACTGTAAGTTGCGCTATAAACTGCACTGTAAGTTGCGCTATAAACTGCACTGTAAGTTGCGCTATAAACTGCACTGTAAGTTGCGCTATAAACTGCACTGTAAGTTGCACTATAAACTGCACTGTAAGTTGCGCTATAAACTGCACTGTAAGTTGCACTATAAACTGCACTGTAAGTTGCACTATAAACTGCACTGTAAGTTGCGCTATAAACTGCACTGTAAGTTGCACTATAAACTGCACTGTAAGTTGCGCTATAAACTGCACTGTAAGTTGCGCTATAAACTGCACTGTAAGTTGCGCTATAAACTGCACTGTAAGTTGCGCTATAAACTGCACTGTAAGTTGCGCTATAAACTGCACTGTAAGTTGCGCTATAAACTGCACTGTAAGTTGCACTATAAACTGCACTGTAAGTTGCACTATAAACTGCACTGTAAGTTGCACTATAAACTGCACTGTAAGTTGCACTATAAACTGCACTGTAAGTTGCACTATAAACTGCACTGTAAGTTGCACTATAAACTGCACTGTAAGTTGCTCTATAAACTGCACTGTAAGTTGCACTATAAACTGCACTGTAAGTTGCGCTATAAACTGCACTGTAAGTTGCGCTATAAACTGCACTGTAAGTTGCGCTATAAACTGCACTGTAAGTTGCGCTATAAACTGCACTGTAAGTTGCGCTATAAACTGCACTGTAAGTTGCGCTATAAACTGCACTGTAAGTTGCGCTATAAACTGCACTGTAAGTTGCGCTATAAACTGCACTGTAAGTTGCGCTATAAACTGCACTGTAAGTTGCACTATAAACTGCACTGTAAGTTGCGCTATAAACTGCACTGTAAGTTGCACTATAAACTGCACTGTAAGTTGCACTATAAACTGCACTGTAAGTTGCACTATAGATGGAAACCATCCAGCTTACTGTAAGTGCAATTTTCTTTTTTAATGTGTTGATATACAGATGAATTTTGTTATGAGTATCTGACGTGTCTTTTACGTTGGTTGACTCGTGTTTGTGGATCTCTACCTATCTGGCCTATTTGGTCTTCTTCACAGGCTTTGCAGTTGATTTGGTAGACCCCTGGTCTGACTGTTGATGTTGGAGTCTTGCTTTCTGTGGAGAAGTTGTTGCTGGATTTATGGCATAACACAGGGAATGTTTTTGTATGTTTTGATTGATATGTGTTGCTGAGATGGTAAGTGTTGGTCTTTGTTTTTGGAAGAGCTAATTTGTGTTAGTTTTCGTTGACCGGGTCCTAGTTTCAGAAACTCAGTTTTGATGACGTCCGTTATCTTGGTCAATGTCAGAAGGAGTGCAGAGTCGGAGAGCTCCAGCAAAAACCATGGGATACTTTGCTTTTCTTGTTTATTGTAGTAGAGTTATTACTGCAGAAATGTACGTAGCTGGCTGTGTGTGTGTGTGTTTGTGTATGTGTGTGACAGTAATGATCATTTTGTTGAACACTTAATCCCAAAAATAACAAAAGACACAATACCGTGACTGGAACAATTCACAAATAACCCGCACATAGGAGAGAGGAGCTTACTACCACATTTCGAGTTATTTATGTGTTATTTACGGGATATTTGTGCATTCATCCCAAAAATTGAACACTTCGTCCCAAAAATTGAACACTTCATCCGAACGTTTAACAAAAGGTGTGAGCATTTAGTATAGTAGAAGAGCAGGTGCAGGAGAGCCATGACAAGACAAAATGAGGGAGCAGCGCAAAGAATAAGGTACTCCAGGAACTGAGTGGCGATGCAGACATGCCAGGACTAGCTTGTCTCACAGTGCCGTCACTGCAACACATCACAGCTGCCCCACAAGTAGCAAATTGATGCTGGTCCAAGACCGACCGAAACGTCTTCTAAATAACGTAGTACAGAGTGACACACAGGAAGAAATGTGCGACATATTTAACATAATAGTCGATTAAATGGTTTACAATACCGACAAGTTGATAAATTAAGACATTTGTGCAACATTTGAGCATCTTTATTCAGGAAACGTTTCGCCACGCAGTGGCTTCTTCAGTGCAGTGCAGAGAAAGGGAAGATGAGGAAGAGTTTCAGGTAATCAGTCCCTCAGCCTGAAGTAGATGTGTTCAGTCCATCAGTCTTGATTGATGGACTGAACACAGAGCGTATATGTATATATATATATATATATATATATATATATATATATATATATATATATATATATATATATATATATATATATATATATATATATATATATATATATATATATATATATATATATATATACATGCGCGCGGTGTTTACCATTTGAACTTTTGCGACAATGATAATGGTAGTTTGGCTTCCTGGCCGTCCCGTCTATGCTGATAAGAGCCACGTAGTGCCACCTGCCTTGTTGTCCTTTTATGGACAGGTGTCACCTGTGACCTTAGCAAGGAAGGTGACACTTTATTCACGGGCGGGAGACATGTCTGGCCACGTGTGAATACATCTGAACACGTCTAGACATGTCTGGACAAAAAAAAAAAGGAAGTGACATGATATATAATCATACTAATTAATAAGAACACAGGTTATATACACTAAGAGGAATCTCTCGGTATGTGTATTATATATATATATATATATATATATATATATATATATATATATATATATATATATATATATATATATATATATATATATATTTCAACAAGTCGGTCGTCTCCTACCGAGGCAGGGTGACCCAAAAAGAAAGAAAATCCCCAAAAAGAAAATACTTTCATCATCATTCAACACTTTCATCACACTCACACATAATCACTGTTTTTGCAGAGGTGCTCAGAATACAACAGTTTAGAAGCATATACGTATAAAGATACACAACATATCCCTCCAAACTGCCAATATCCCAAACCACTCCTTTAAAGTGCAGGCATTGTACTTCCCATTTCCAGGACTCAAGTCCGACTATATGAAAATAACCGGTTTCCCTGAATCCCTTCACTAAATATTACCCTGCTCACACTCCAACAGATCGTCAGGTCCCAAGTATCATTCGTCTCCATTCACTCCTATCTAAGACGCTCATGCACGCTTGCTGGAAGTCCAAGCCCCTCGCCCACAAAACCTCCTTTACCCCCTCTTTCCAACCCTTTCGAGGACGACCCCTACCCCTCTTTCCTTCCCCTATAGATTTATATGCTTTCCATGTCATTCTACTTTGATCCATTCTCTCTAAATGACCAAACCACCTCAACAACCCCTCTTCTGCCCTCTGACTAATGCTTTTATTAACTCCACACCTTCTCCTAATTTCCACACTCCGAATTTTCTGCATAATATTTACACCACACATTGCCCTTAGACAGGACATCTCCACTGCCTCCAACCGTCTCCTCGCTGCTGCATTTACCACCCAAGCTTCACATCCATATAAGAGTGTTGGTACTACTATACTTTCATACATTCCCTTCTTTGCCCCCATAGATAACGTTTTTTGACTCCACATATACCTCAACGCACCACTCACCTTTTTTCCCTCATCAATTCTATGATTAACCTCATCCTTCATAAATCCATCCGCCGACACGTCAACTCCCAAGTATCTGAAAACATTCACTTCTTCCATACTCCTCCTCCCCAATTTGATATCCAATTTTTCTTTATCTAAATCATTTGATACCCTCATCACCTTACTCTTTTCTATGTTCACTTTCAACTTTCTACCTTTACACACATTCTCAAACTCATCCACTAACCTTTGCAATTTTTCTTTAGAATCTCCCATAAGCACAGTATCATCAGCAAAAAGTAACTGTGTCAATTCCCATTTTGAATTTGATTCCCCATAATTTAATCCCACCCCTCTCCCGAACACCCTAGCATTTACTTCTTTTACAACCCCATCTATAAATATATTAAACAACCATGGTGACATTACATATCCCTGTCTAAGACCTACTTTTACCGGGAAGTATTCTCCCTCTCTTCTACACACCCTAACCTGAGCCTCACTATCCTCATAAAAGCTCTTTACAGCATTTAGTAACTTACCACCTATTCCATAAACTTGCAACATCTGCCACATTGCACCTCTATCCACTCTATCATATGCCTTTTCTAAATATATATATATATATATATATATATATATATATATATATATATATATATATATATATATATATATGTGTGTGTGTGTGTGTGTGTGTGTGTGTGTGTGTGTGTGTGTTTGTTACGAAGTATTTCTTCAGTCATAGAGTTGTCAGGAAGTGGAATAGTCTGGTATGTGACGTAGTGGAGGCAGGAACCATACTTAGTTTTAAGACGAGGTTTGATAAAGCTCATGGAGCAGGAAGAGAGAGAGAACCTAGTAGCGATCAGTGAAGAGGCGGGGCCAGGAGCTATGACTTGACCCCTGCAGCCACAATTAGGTGAGTACAAATAGGTGAGTACACACACACACACACACACACACGAGAATGTCCTACGAAGAAAAGTTATAGGAAATCGGCCTTACGGCACTGGAGGACAGGAGGGTTAGGGGAGACATGATAAGAACATACAAAATACTGCGTGGAATAGACAAGGTGGACAGAGACAGAATGTTCCAGAGATGGGACACAGAAACAAGGTGTCACAATTGGAAGTTGAAGACCCAGATGAGTCAAAGGGATGTTAGGAAGTATTTCCTCAGTCATAGAGTTGTCAGGGAGTGAAATAGCCTAGAAAGTGAGGTAGTGGAGGCAGGAACCATACAGAGCTTTAAGATGAGGTATGATAAAGCTCATGGAGCAGGGAGAGAGAGGACCTAGTAGCAATCAGTGAAGAGGCGGGGCCATGAGCCGAGTCTCGACCCCTGCAACCACAATTAGGTGAGTACACACACACACACACACACACACACACACACACACACACACACACACATGTGAAAGTAGGGATGGACTATGAAAATCTACATAGAACATTTATTGTAAAAAACTAACGTTTCGGTGATGGATAAATCCATCACCATCTTCAGGAACATATAATATTGTACAAACATATTTATAAAATAAATATTACATTACACATTAGCAGAGACTAATATCAGCATAAAAGTTGTGTGTGTTTGTGTGTGTTTGTGAGTATGTGAGAGAGGAGAGAGAGAGTTGTGAGAGGTCTGGAGGTTGTGAGAGGTACTGGGGATTGTGTGGGCGATAGCAAGCCTTATGTGGGTGTTATTCACTTCAAGGTGTCCCACATGTTAGGCTTTGCACCGAGCAAAGAAAGCTGATGACAGTTAATTGAGTTTCAAGCCTGTCGACACCCGAGTATCATTTAGGCTGCATATCACCTCTTCACCACCAATCGAAAATTCTCTTAATCCCAAATATGGAGGCACAGGGATTAAAGTAAACTGTAAGTGTATATAAGTGAGATATACATCCCTTCTGTTGTGTTTACATTGTGTTGCTGTCAGAGTACACACATCTCTTGATGTGTGTACTTTGAGAGTACACACATGACTACAACATCTGTAGTTAAATCTACATGACTACGACATCTGTGGTTAAATCTACATAATTTACCATTAATATATGCCTACAACATGTGCTACCAGAACCATTTAACAAACTTCTAGTGTTGTATGTTAAGTATCTGTTGATTTCATGATAAAAACTTATCTTATCTTGCAGACTTCATAGGAGGTAGAGTGTAGATCAGCTTGGTCACTCGCTATTTAACATAAACACACTTACAGTGGGTGTCAACACCAGGAACAAGGGCAAGAGTCACTGTAATGTCAGAAATACAAAGTTTCACGTATTTTACGAATTTGTGTGAAAGAATTGGGAAAACTTTCTTCTGGATATTGAACCACCGCTCTCCCTGCCACCACTCTCCCTGCCACCACTCTCCCTGCCACCACTCTCCCTGCCATCACTCTCCCTGCCACCACTCTCCCTGCCACCACTCTCCCTGCCACCACTCTCCCTGCCACCGCCCTCCCTCACTCCCTGACGGGATCCGCTAGTGTGATCATGTATCCAGACTGACGCACACTCACAGCTTTTTTTTTTAGTTAGTTTAATATGTTTATTATGCACCCCATACCCATCCTGTGGGCGGTAGTCAAAAGATTACAGAGGTACATAATTGGTCCAGGGACTGGACTCCAAAGATTTGATAGCTGAGCAAGTTACAAAGGTAATGAACTAGATCTGGTCATAATCATGACCAAGTTACAAAGGTAATGAGCTCCAGGTTGAGCTGGTCACACTCATGAATAATTGCAAAGGTAATGAATCATAAACACATTAATCATGAGAATTTACAAAGGTAATGAGCTCCAGGTAGAGCTGGTCAAAATCATGACAAGTTTCAAAGGTAATGAATGATAAACACGTTATCACATGATTACAATCATAGACAAATTACAGAGTAATGAGCAGTTAACAAACATAGCAGGGAATTCATCCATTGCCCCAACAACAGATGTTGCTAGGTGCCTGTCTCTCCTCGGTAGACAGCCATTGCAAACAGCAGCAAGTTGCCCCGGGATCTGCTGCTTGCACGAGCACCATCGACCCTCCCCAAGAGGTCCAAGAAGCCAGTGACTCCGTTAGCAGCCCGATGGAGAGCTCCCCTAGGGACATGTCAGCGTCCTGGTGGACGCCAAGTTGATTGAAGATCCCAGGCCCTCGTGTGCACGGATGTTGAAGCTTGAGGAACTGAGTACACACTGCCTGTGGCACACCTGACAGCTGCCTCGCGGTCGAACTCCACGATGCTGTCCCTGTAGTGGAAGTTCCTGTGAGCCCGGCACTCCCTGCAGTGCCATCGCTGACATCGTGGGTTAGGGGAGAAGCACTCTTGCACACAGCTTCAGAAAGTGCTCGTGCAAGAATTAATAGATGTAATGTAGGTAGGCAACTGTCACTGGTCTCCTCAGATTTGTATATGGGATAGTTTTAAAGTTTTATTCTGGCAATACTGAAACCAAATAACGTGGTGCACTGCAGATGTAACGATGACATTGTCACTGTTTTGAAAGTCGAATTGACTGAAATAATTGCAGACGTTAGAGGATCTAATTCCCAGTATTAAAAATAAAGTTGAGTAGAAGTCAGTAGGCTACCCTTTGGTCAGCTGGCTACCCTTTGATCAGCAGGCTACCTTTGGTCAGCAGGCTACCCTTTGGTCAGCAGGCTACCTTTGGTCAGCAAGCTGCTCTTGGTCAACAGGCTACCCTTGGTCAGCAGACTACTCTTTGGTCAGCTGGCTACCCTTGGTCAGCAGGCTACTCTTTGGTCAGCTGGCTACCCATGGTCAGCAGGCTACCCATGGTCAGCAGGATTGCTTTTAGGAACACCCAGACTTGCAACAAGAGGTTAGATAAGATTTTTCAGGAAACAGGACACGTGTTTCCTACAACAAGAGACATTAACATAATTTAAAAAGCTTGGTGGTCCCAGATGGTTTATAGAAAAGCCTCGATGAAAAAAAATTACTACTTTTCACAATACTGTCAACACAAGAAATGAAACACTAAAACACAACCTGATACTAATTTATTATTAATTTTACGCAAATACATAAGAGAAACAGGAGATATGTTTACATAACTGATCACAAGGGAACCTTACCTAACTACTCCAAGGATTTAAGTGATTGTGAAGCCTTATAAAAGAACCGCTCTAGATGCTCAGTTGTGTATGATATTCCTTGTCAGAGTCACCTAGGTGTGTTGCTGTGTATATCACTTGTCAGAGCCACCTAGGTGTGTTGCTGTGTATATCACTTGTCAGAGTCACCTAGGTGTGTTGCTGTGTATATCACTTGTCAGAGTCACCTAGGTGTGTTGCTGTGTATATCACTTGTCAGAGTCACCTAGGTGTGTTGCTGTGTATATCACTTGTCAAAGCCACCTAGGTGTGTTGCTGTGTATATCGCTTGTCAAAGTCACCAGGAAGATATTTAACCACTGGAATAACTGAACTCAGGAGATCTATTAGATACGTATCGAATAGTTTAGTCAGAGCCACCTAGGTGTGTTGCTGTGTATATCACTTGTCAGAGTCCTGCTGTGTATATCACTTGTCAAAGTCACCTAGGTGTGTTGCTGTGTATATCACTTGTCAAAGCCACCTAGGTGTGTTGCTGTGTATATCGCTTGTCAAAGTCACCAGGAAGATATTTAACCACTGGAATAACTGAACTCAGGAGATCTATTAGATACGTATCGAATAGTTTAGCATTTTCGCCTCATGTTGGATTCAGAGCCGCAGTATTATCTATGAAGAACCCTCCATTATTTACTAAGTAAACTGTATGTACTGGCGCCTGATCCACGATTCGGCTATGACGGCATCACGACCATGTTTCAACATCTCACAAAGTCCAGTGGAAACTTGATGCAATCACTTCCTGAGCCATAGAGTTCCTTGTTCATGCCTCGGACGTAGGGCATGTGACCTAATTTTGTAAAAAAAAAAAAATCGTCTGTGTATTTTTAATCCTGCTAGATCTAGTCTCTATGAGGGGACAGAAGGTATATGGCTAGGATTCGTTTTGATTTATTTTCGCAATGTGGATGCGTTCGTGCCACTGACAAGTGTTACAAAGGAAGGACCTCAAACTGTGTGTGTGTACTCACCTAATTGTGGTTGCAGGGGGGTCGGGTCATAGCTCTTAGGCCCGCTTCTTCACTAGTCGCTATTACGTCCACTCTATCCCTAGTAGGTGTGTGGAGTGTATGTGTGTGCAAGAAATCGAGCTTGAGGTCTTTCGGTTAATGATCAAAACCTTCGTCAGAAACTAGGAATTTGATAAATTAGATTGGAATAGATGTCATGTGCTTTTTCAAGAATTGTTAACTTCTGAAAATTAAAAAGATACAAAAACGTGAAATCTTAATATGCAGGACGATCACAATGAAAAGGAAACAGTATTGAGGGTCGATCATCAGTGGTGATGTAACAGTCACATCCTGAGGGAGCACAGTTACCGACAGATGTCAACATTATGCAACGCTTGCGTTACATAACTTACCTCCCACCCAGGCTCGTCATATTTCTTAACCTTGAGGCAATAATTGAGCTGCGGTTGACGCCGAAAATTCTACCACAAAACTTGCTTAGCTACAGTACACTAGTAGACCGTTCACAACTAGATCTAAGTGGCTTGTCACATAAATTATTGCCTCACATGGTGTTGCAGCATGACTTAAACTGGTTTGTTACATTATAAAGTCCAATTACTTATGTTGCGATGTTAGCAGAGGCTAGGTTGTCTTCAGTGACGCTCATAGTGAGACTCACACAGCACTTCGCCACCTTCTCAGAAGACGACGTGATGACGTCTTAGTAGTTCTTTAATCTTCCTCAAATGGCGGTATTTTGTTTAAGTAAAATTGGATACATCAGCAGTGTGCTGTTGCTAGTTATATTTCCCTATCATATTTCATCACACAGGATAGGCTAGCATACATAGTGTTGAAATGTGTCAGCCTGAGCTGGGAGACTTCACTGGAATAGTGAGGCAAATGTATCAGCCTGAGCTGGGAGACTTCACTGGAACATTGAGGCAAATGTATCAGCCTGAGCTGGGAGACTTCACTGGAACATTGAGGCAAATGTATCAGCCTGAGCTGGGAGACTTCACTGGAATAGTGAGGCAAATGTATCAGCCTGAGCTGGGAGACTTCACTGGAACATTGAGGCAAATGTATCAGCCTGAGCTGGGAGACTTCACTGGAACATTGAGGCAAATGTATCAGCCTGAGCTGGGAGACTTCACTGGAATAGTGAGGCAAATGTATCAGCCTGAGCTGGGAGACTTCACTGGAATAGTGAGGCAAATGTACCAGCCTGAGCTGGGAGACTTCACTGGAATAGTGAGGCAAATGTATCAACCTGAGCTGGGAGACTTCGCTAGAATAGTGAGGATCGGATCGGATCGAGGACGACGAGAGCTGTCGTAAGATGGGAAGGAAGAAGGATAAGGAAGGATGGAAATAACTGGAAAAGGATGGGGAGGAGGGGAAGAGGAGGAATCAAAGCAAGTGGCCCAACCACTTTGGGACATGTGGTACAAAAGTACTGGAGACGTAGATAGAGGCTTGACTGATGTCATTGCTTGGCTCACTAGGAGAAGATGGCGAAGGCAGCGGCAGGAGCTGGGAGTGTCAGAAGGCAGCAAGCAGGATGAGTTGGTTATGGTCTTAAACCGTTCATCAGTGCGGTATATTGTTTTCGAGAGAGTTGTATCACACTTATGGGAGAGCTGTAGTAGTCTTCGTTGGTTTGGAGGTGGTGGAGTATCTGGTTGTAGGTAGGGAGTGGTCTTTCTTCGCTTTGGTACGATACAGTGTTGTCTTGGATATGTTGGATGAGTTCTAGGCGAGTCATGCTTGCAGGGTATAGCCTCGTGGTGTAGAATACGAGTCCTTTATGTTTAAAGCATGGTGTTCCAGGTAATCGACGTGAGTTAAATAGAGAAGGCGGTGGTGGAGTAGAGGAAGGTGGTGTTGCTTCGTTTTCAACTTCAGTAGACGAATTAGAAGATGTTTCTGGTGGTAAGGCTTTTGATTGGTTGGATTCAGTGAGAGGTGGTGGCAAATGTATCAACCTGAGCTGGGAGACTTC
Organism: Cherax quadricarinatus; assembly: GCF_038502225.1. NCBI lineage: Eukaryota > Metazoa > Arthropoda > Malacostraca > Decapoda > Parastacidae > Cherax > Cherax quadricarinatus. Next base: position 27,941,279 of record NC_091324.1, on the reverse strand, counting down.
AGTGTGTATCCCAGCAAGGGTTCATCATCCACGGCATCTTCAAAGGTTTCCTTCCACCACAGCTAGAGTCATTATTACTTAAGAATTACCATCACACAGGATGACCTATCTTATACACGGGAGAAATTGATTGTTACGAAGATTATCTCCATCATCGCAGAGAGATGGCAACAGAAATTTCTTATACATGTACATGCTCACACACACGATATATACACACAGTGGAACCTCGGTGTTTGAACTTAATTGGTTCCTAGGTGGTGTTCGAACTGCAATAAGTTCGATATCCAAAACAGTATTTTCCACTCTTTAATGAGCGGTTTCACACACTGGAGGATGTTAAACTGATTTTTCCTAAAGTTTCCGAGAGTTAGGGCAGTGTCAGAGGTCACTTTTGAAATAACTTTAAAAGTTCTTTTTACAAATTAATTGTAACAAGCTGGCGCACTCGGACTCCTGAAAAACGGTCAATGACAGGGTCAATTTTTTCTGAACAAAATTGTTCGGACTCCGGTTCGTTCGAGGTCCGGTACTTTCGAGCACCGAGGTTCCATATACATATATGTATATGCATATACACATACACAGTGATGGTAGCGGTGGTGCGGATTGAGGCAAATTGTAGATATGTAATTACACAGGTGTTTGTAGATACTAGTGATGGTGTGATGACTTTTGTCATTATACCATCACTAGTACTGCACTTCATCCCTCACTCGTAGTGTTAACACTAGGCTGGTCACTAGTACTGTTAACACTGGTCACTAGTAGTGTTAACACTACCCTGGTAGCATGACAAGTAGCTACCGTTGACGTTCGCTGTTGTGACACAACGATGATAACATAGTTATCACAATTCATTAACAACTTAAGTGCTGTCTTCAAAGTTAGGTTCTGGTTCATTCCAACAATAACTGCAATGTAAGTACGTTAAAGGGGGTTTAAAGCCTATCAACTAGACTAGGGTCATTAAGGCTACACCGATGTTTTTCACCGCCAGACAAGAATACTTGAATACCTAAAATAGGGATTAAAGTAAACTCTCGGTATATATACACGGAGAGAAGTGCACCTGTCTCTGTATATATCTACTACTGCTTCTACTACCAGCCTTGCCACTACCACTACTTGGTACCATCCTTGTCTCTCTTCGCTTATATATACTACTAGCCTCCTCACCAATTATAACCATAATTTTAGGGGTGGACCGATAAAGAAAGCGGAAGGCCCCGGTCGGATGACCAAAGGCTCCTCCAGCTGCGGCAGCGCTGTATAGCCCTTGTGGCTTAGCGCTTCTTTTTTATTATAATAATAATAATAATAATAATCCTCCAGCTGCGGCTCATCATATGAATAAGATCCGCGTCAGGAAACACTTGTCCTGTTTCCTGACAGACTTACCTAACACTCGTGTATCAGTTTGACTTTGTAAATGGTCCAACTCGGACTAAAACGTCGTGGTAAATTTGTCTCTCATATTTGTGAGTCATTTGTGTATCTTATATGATAATTGTAATTTTGTCCTCCACAGTATACGGAAATGCTATTCATATGCTTTAATCTAATTCATATAGAAGTTTTATAGTTAATTTCTAAATTAAGTTCAAGAGCTCTGACTAAATCATTTATCCTAATTATATATTAATGAACTAGGTTTATAAATCCTCACTCATAGATAAAATCCGGGATATTTAAATCCTGAAGAAGCTGCTTAACCAGTTAACTCAAAGCACTGGCAATAACTTTATAAGAGTGTGAGAACATAATAGTGCAATAAATACCTGTAAATACGTCGCAGTAATCATATGTAGTGAGACACACGGATGAGGAATGGCATATTTACACCTAAAAATAAGGTCCTCTTTAACTGCTAAAGAGAACCTCAGGTGGAGCTCGGAATAAGATGTTCCCTTATATCTCTGTTTTTGTCTACATGTGTTGTTTCCTTTGTAACTTTCTGACACGTTTATGACTTGAAGCGAAGCTGTGGGGGGTAAGGTTTGTGTCCCGCTCAGTATAGGGAAGCTCGCTTGGATGTTTAATGGGGTTTAAATCCTATTGACCACACGAGTGTTATTTATGCTGCGTGTCAACTGTTCACCACCAATGAAGAATACTTGAGCGCCTAAAATAAAGATGAGATTAAATTCTCAGTTGCATGTATACCGAGAGACGCACCTTTCTTGTGTACATTCTTGTGTTAAGCCATTGTTAGCATGTTAAGTACGAAACATCACCTCAAGGGGAACGTAATTTCCCGGTCTTATAATAACATAATAATTTTTCCACTATAATCTACCTTGTCCATAATTACTATCACATTTGCTTTGTCTGTTTCGTAAGGTGAAGTCCAGGATCTTTTCTTAATTCATGGTATAACTTAACAAATCTTTGAGGACAGTTGTGTTGTAGAGGTCTGAGCAAAGCTGCAACACAGTTGTCTTCAAAAATTTGTTAAGTTATACCATGAATTAAGTATAGATCCTGGACTCCACCTTACGAAACAAACAAAGCAAATTATGGACAAGGTAGATTATACTAACGTGGTTGTGCAGTCTTTAACAAAGTATATAATGAAGCAGCCTTCAGTGACACTCCTTGGATGATCTTATATCAAAACATGTTATTTGCTATGATGAAGTTAGATAACGTTATATCAAATCTTGTCATTTTCTCTCTCTCAAAAAAAATCGATATATGTTTGCCCCGAGAGGGTTCTTGTTGGCAGCCATAACTTTGGCTAAAAGTCCCTGGATGGTCACATACAATATTCTGGCACATATATGGTCTCTTCCGAGTGTGACATATACCATTTATATAACAAAAACAACAACAACAACAGCAAACATATACCATTTATATAACAAAAACAACAACAACAGCAACAACAGTAATAATACTAATCGTGAGGTAGCCTTGAATTTTGTTGACAGAAATTGCATGGTTATTTTTAAAAGAGGGAAATGTTGCACATATCACAGTATAACAGTAAATAGCCGCAGTAAGCTTGGAGCTATTTTGTGATATATATATTATTTGTTATAATCTGTTATGGTTTTGCTTGCGTTGAAGATAAACCTTTACGTAATGTACCTTTGTGTAATGTGGTTTTATGTGATGCACCTTTATGTGATACACCTTTGCATGATGTAGCTTTGTGTGATGTAGCTGTGTGTGATGTAGCTTTGTGTGATGTAGCTTTGTGTGATGTAGCTTTGTGTGATGTAGCTTTGTGTGATGTAGCTTTGTGTGATGTAGCTTTGTGTGATGTAGCTTTGTGTGATGTAACTTTGTGTGATGTAGCTTTGTGTGATGTAGCTTTGTGTGATGTAGCTTTGTGTGATGTAGCTTTGTGTGATGTAGCTCTGCAGTCTTGTATTGTCTTCGCTGTTGTTTGAAGTACTTTGTTGGGATTCAGTTAACATTAACCTATCGTTCAGAAATGAGGTAGTTTGAGCATGTTAGACATACTGGTTAACTTAATGATACCCAGAGTCACAGTGATCAAGCGACCTGACTCACACATCAGGAAACCTGACCCACACATCAAGAGACCTGCCCTATACACAAATGCAGTACAATACTGTCCTTTATCCACAAATAAATTATTGTATATCGTATTTTTGTATTGTTTTTTCCATCGTGTGGATGTTTTATACCATCTCTCTCCAACTAATCCACATATTCTAGGTAAAACTAGACATTGATTCTTTCTATAACTGCTAATGATCCAGGACGAAGTGAATATTCGTACTGTTTCATCTCTAATTTCTGGGTTAATTGTTAATCATTGCAGCCAAGGAATTGTTGTAACTTGTGTACTCCACGTTTACCTTTGCAGAGGATTCTCGTCTGAATGGAAAATATTTCTTCATCAGATGTCGTATCGTAGGCTATTTCTGTCAGTTTCTTTCCTAAATTAGCTGGAGTAACTGGAATGTCTGTGTGGTTGCCTTCAGTGCTGCCCTTCAACGTAATAACTATCAGATCCATTCCCAGTCTACACACACACACACACACACACACACACACACACACACACACACACACACACACACACACACACACACACACACACACACACACACACACACACATCAGACTTGCGTGCCGGTGTGCGTATGTATGTCAGTGTGAATTCTGCAGTGAAGTGGACATTGGGGATGAAGTTTAGTTGAAGCTGGTGGGCGAAAGAGACGGTATAGTGAAACTTACGGCAGTTTATCGGTGTTCACCCAGCAGTCAAGAGGTACCTGGATGCTAATTTCATTGCACCTGCTGCCAATGTTCACGTAGCGGTAAATAGGTATCAAAGTGCTAGTTTCATTACACGTACTGTCAGTGTTCAGCTAGCAGAAACTAAAAGCCTTGGCGCAACACCTGGGGTAAGACACATGTACAGCACCTAGGTAAGATAATGTGCAACACCTGGGTAAGACACATGTGCAGCATCTGGGTAAGATTAATAAAGGCGCTGATGGGCGAAACGTCTCCACCAAAAGTATACACAAGTGTTGCACGTGTGCCTTATTCTTGTTCTGTTTAAAATTATATACATAATCGGCAACTAACCTACAATTTAGAAATGGGGAACTAGGTGGGAGAAGAAAAGTGCGTGAATGAAATATTTGAACGATAATGAAAAAAGTAAACCTATGGTGTACGTGATGTTTAACGATGATAACGAAGTGACAACTACGTGTATGTAATGTTTAACGATAAAAAAGGGAAACTTTATGTATGTGACGTTAAACAACAATAAGAAAATATAACTTCTTGTTTTCGGTATTTAAGGTGAAGTTGTGTTTTTGTTGGTGATCTGGTCGACCAGGACTCAGTGGCTGGTGCTCAACTTAGGTGGCCTGAGTGGCAGAAATTTGTATTGGTAGTAGTTTAAGCACTGGGGATAATGTTTTCATTGTAAACTGTTATGGATCACCATGTACGAGCGCTCGTAAGATCCCTCTTATAACTGTTATGGATCACCATGTACGAGCGCTCGTATGTATCCCTCTTATAACTGTTATGGATCACCATGTACGAGCGCTCGTATGTATCCCTCTTATAACTGTTATGGATCACCATGTACGAGCGCTCGTATGTATCCCTCTTATAACTGTTATGGATCACCATGTACGAGCGCTAGTATGTATCGCTCTTATAACTGTTATGGATCACCATATACAAATACGAGTGTGTATTCCTCTTGTAACTGTTATGGATCACCATGTACGAAGGCTCGTATAAATCCCTTTTATTTTTATTTTCTGTCGGGTAGAAGTCTTACAATAACTATAACAACGTTAAGTATTATTAGTTTTGTCGTCTAATTGGACGGGTGAACACGTAGACAACAGTCTCATGGTACCCGACAAGCCATGTATGGACTTCCTCTTTATCACAGAGTAAACCATACACATTTTTATGTGCGTGGTGACAGTCAGGTCTGCCCTGAACCGCTTTCTGTGATTTTGCCTTAGCGACAGCGAGTGCAGGAAGGCACTTCTCTCATCCTTGATGTTAGCTCAGTAATTACAAACAGCAAATTATCTCATTAATTACAAGTTGAAGCTTTGAAATAGGACCCAGATGTGCAAGTTGCTTCCGAGATTGTGTAATGACCTGTTGATCGGTTTGTGTGACAGCTGAGGGTAGGAGGTCCTGTCTCTCTTCCCAGGTGGCAGTCTTACCTTCACTCACTTCCTCTCCCATCAACAATTATCGCTTTTTTTCCTGACTTGCCATTATCCTCCTTTACCCTCTTATCACCCCTTCAGGTGATAATAATAATAATATCACCATCATCCTTCAGCAACCCACTTCCACCCTCAACCATCCTCCCCTCGACCACCTTCCCCTCGACCTCCTCCCCTGCAACTTCCTCACTCGACCACCTTCCCCTCCACCACTATTTAGTCCAATTATAAATTACACTGCAGTGTCACATATTGGTAACATTAAGAGTGTCAAGGAAGTGTACCATGAACGTTCACACGAGAGTGAAGACGATGGCAGGCGCTGTACACTACCATGAACGTTCACACGAGGGTAAAGACAATGGCAGGCGCTGTACACTACCATGAACGTTCACACGAGGGTAAAGACAATGGCAGGCGCTGTACACTACCATGAACGTTCACACGAGGGTAAAGACAATGACAGGCGCTGTACACTACCATGAACGTTCACACGAGGGTAAAGACAATGGCAGGCGCTGTACACTACCATGAACGTTCACACGAGGGTAAAGACAATGGCAGGCGCTGTACACTACCATGAACGTTCACGCGAGAGTGAAGACGATGGCAGGCGCTGTACACTACCATGAACGTTCACACGAGGGTAAAGACAATGGCAGGCGCTGTACACTACCATGAACGTTCACACGAGGGTAAAGACAATGACAGGCGCTGTACACTACCATGAACGTTCACACGAGGGTAAAGACAATGACAGGCGCTGTACACTACCATGAACGTTCACACGAGGGTAAAGACAATGGCAGGCGCTGTACACTACCATGAACGTTCACACGAGGGTAAAGACAATGACAGGCGCTGTACACTACCATGAACGTTCACACGAGGGTAAAGACAATGACAGGCGCTGTACACTACCATGAACGTTCACACGAGGGTAAAGACAATGGCAGGCGCTGTACACTACCATGAACGTTCACACGAGGGTAAAGACAATGACAGGCGCTGTACACTACCATGAACGTTCACACGAGGGTAAAGACAATGACAGGCGCTGTACACTACCATGAACGTTCACACGAGGGTAAAGACAATGGCAGGCGCTGTACACTACCATGAACGTTCACACGAGGGTAAAGACAATGGCAGGCGCTGTACACTACCATGAACGTTCACACGAGGGTAAAGACAATGACAGGCGCTGTACACTACCATGAACGTTCACACGAGGGTAAAGACAATGACAGGCGCTGTACACTACCATGAACGTTCACACGAGGGTAAAGACAATGGCAGGCGCTGTACACTACCATGAACGTTCACACGAGGGTAAAGACAATGGCAGGCGCTGTACACTACCATGAACGTTCACACGAGGGTAAAGACAATGACAGGCGCTGTACACTACCATGAACGTTCACACGAGGGTAAAGACAATGGCAGGCGCTGTACACTACCATGAACGTTCACACGAGGGTAAAGACAATGGCAGGCGCTGTACACTACCATGAACGTTCACACGAGGGTAAAGACAATGGCAGGCGCTGTACACTACCATGAACGTTCACACGAGGGTAAAGACAATGACAGGCGCTGTACACTACCATGAACGTTCACACGAGGGTAAAGACAATGGCAGGCGCTGTACACTACCATGAACGTTCACACGAGGGTAAAGACAATGGCAGGCGCTGTACACTACCATGAACGTTCACACGAGGGTAAAGACAATGGCAGGCGCTGTACACTACCATGAACGTTCACACGAGGGTAAAGACAATGACAGGCGCTGTACACTACCATGAACGTTCACACGAGGGTAAAGACAATGGCAGGCGCTGTACACTACCATGAACGTTCACACGAGGGTAAAGACAATGACAGGCGCTGTACACTACCATGAACGTTCACACGAGGGTAAAGACAATGACAGGCGCTGTACACTACCATGAACGTTCACACGAGGGTAAAGACAATGGCAGGCGCTGTACACTACCATGAACGTTCACACGAGGGTAAAGACAATGGCAGGCGCTGTACACTACCATGAACGTTCACACGAGGGTAAAGACAATGGCAGGCGCTGTACACTACCATGAACGTTCACACGAGGGTAAAGACAATGGCAGGCGCTGTACACTACCATGAACGTTCACACGAGGGTAAAGACAATGGCAGGCGCTGTACACTACCATGAACGTTCACACGAGGGTAAAGACAATGGCAGGCGCTGTACACTACCATGAACGTTCACACGAGGGTAAAGACAATGACAGGCGCTGTACACTACCATGAACGTTCACACGAGGGTAAAGACAATGGCAGGCACTGTACACTACCATGAACGCTCACACGAGGGTAAAGACAATGGCAGGCGCTGTACACTACCATGAACGTTCACACGAGGGTAAAGACAATGGCAGGCGCTGTACACTACCATGAACGTTCACACGAGGGTAAAGACAATGACAGGCGCTGTACACTACCATGAACGTTCACACGAGGGTAAAGACAATGACAGGCGCTGTACACTACCATGAACGTTCACACGAGGGTAAAGACAATGGCAGGCGCTGTACACTACCATGAACGCTCACACGAGGGTAAAGACAATGGCAGGCGCTGTACACTACCATGAACGTTCACACGAGGGTAAAGACAATGGCAGGCGCTGTACACTACCATGAACGTTCACACGAGGGTAAAGACAATGGCAGGCGCTGTACACTACCATGAACGTTCACACGAGGGTAAAGACAATGGCAGGCGCTGTACACTACCATGAACGTTCACACGAGGGTAAAGACAATGGCAGGCACTGTACACTACCATGAACGTTCACACGAGGGTAAAGACAATGGCAGGCGCTGTACACTACCATGAACGTTCACACGAGGGTAAAGACAATGGCAGGCACTGTACACTACCATGAACGTTCACACGAGGGTAAAGACAATGGCAGGCGCTGTACACTACCATGAACGTTCACACGAGGGTAAAGACAATGGCAGGCGCTGTACACTACCATGAACGTTCACACGAGGGTAAAGACAATGGCAGGCGCTGTACACTACCATGAACGTTCACACGAGGGTAAAGACAATGGCAGGCGCTGTACACTACCATGAACGTTCACACGAGGGTAAAGACAATGGCAGGCGCTGTACACTACCATGAACGTTCACACGAGGGTAAAGACAATGGCAGGCGCTGTACACTACCATGAACGTTCACACGAGGGTAAAGACAATGGCAGGCGCTGTACACTACCATGAACGTTCACACGAGGGTAAAGACAATGGCAGGCACTGTACACTACCATGAACGTTCACACGAGGGTAAAGACAATGGCAGGCACTGTACACTACCATGAACGTTCACACGAGGGTAAAGACAATGACAGGCGCTGTACACTACCATGAACGTTCACACGAGGGTAAAGACAATGACAGGCGCTGTACACTACCATGAACGTTCACACGAGGGTAAAGACAATGACAGGCGCTGTACACTACCATGAACGTTCACACGAGGGTAAAGACAATGACAGGCGCTGTACACTACCATGAACGTTCACACGAGGGTAAAGACAATGGCAGGCGCTGTACACTACCATGAACGTTCACACGAGGGTAAAGACAATGACAGGCGCTGTACACTACCATGAACGTTCACACGAGGGTAAAGACAATGACAGGCGCTGTACACTACCATGAACGTTCACACGAGGGTAAAGACAATGACAGGCGCTGTACACTACCATGAACGTTCACACGAGGGTAAAGACAATGACAGGCGCTGTACACTACCATGAACGTTCACACGAGGGTAAAGACAATGGCAGGCGCTGTACACTACCATGAACGTTCACACGAGGGTAAAGACAATGACAGGCGCTGTACACTACCATGAACGTTCACACGAGGGTAAAGACAATGGCAGGCGCTGTACACTACCATGAACGTTCACACGAGGGTAAAGACAATGGCAGGCGCTGTACACTACCATGAACGTTCACACGAGGGTAAAGACAATGGCAGGCGCTGTACACTACCATGAACGTTCACACGAGGGTAAAGACAATGGCAGGCGCTGTACACTACCATGAACGTTCACACGAGGGTAAAGACAATGGCAGGCGCTGTACACTACCATGAACGTTCACACGAGGGTAAAGACAATGGCAGGCGCTGTACACTACCATGAACGTTCACACGAGGGTAAAGACAATGGCAGGCGCTGTACACTACCATGAACGTTCACACGAGGGTAAAGACAATGACAGGCGCTGTACACTACCATGAACGTTCACACGAGGGTAAAGACAATGGCAGGCGCTGTACACTACCATGAACGTTCACACGAGGGTAAAGACAATGGCAGGCGCTGTACACTACCATGAACGTTCACACGAGGGTAAAGACAATGGCAGGCGCTGTACACTACCATGAACGTTCACACGAGGGTAAAGACAATGGCAGGCGCTGTACACTACCATGAACGTTCACACGAGGGTAAAGACAATGGCAGGCGCTGTACACTACCATGAACGTTCACACGAGGGTAAAGACAATGGCAGGCGCTGTACACTACCATGAACGTTCACACGAGGGTAAAGACAATGGCAGGCGCTGTACACTACCATGAACGTTCACACGAGGGTAAAGACAATGGCAGGCGCTGTACACTACCATGAACGTTCACACGAGGGTAAAGACAATGGCAGGCGCTGTACACTACCATGAACGTTCACACGAGGGTAAAGACAATGACAGGCGCTGTACACTACCATGAACGTTCACACGAGGGTAAAGACAATGGCAGGCACTGTACACTACCATGAACGTTCACACGAGGGTAAAGACAATGGCAGGCTCTGTACACTACCATGAACGTTCACACGAGGGTAAAGACAATGACAGGCGCTGTACACTACCATGAACGTTCACACGAGGGTAAAGACAATGGCAGGCGCTGTACACTACCATGAACGTTCACACGAGGGTAAAGACAATGGCAGGCGCTGTACACTACCATGAACGTTCACACGAGGGTAAAGACAATGACAGGCGCTGTACACTACCATGAACGTTCACACGAGGGTAAAGACAATGGCAGGCGCTGTACACTACCATGAACGTTCACACGAGGGTAAAGACAATGGCAGGCGCTGTACACTACCATGAACGTTCACACGAGGGTAAAGACAATGACAGGCGCTGTACACTACCATGAACGTTCACACGAGGGTAAAGACAATGACAGGCGCTGTACACTACCATGAACGTTCACACGAGGGTAAAGACAATGACAGGCGCTGTACACTACCATGAACGTTCACACGAGGGTAAAGACAATGGCAGGCACTGTACACTACCATGAACGTTCACACGAGGGTAAAGACAATGACAGGCGCTGTACACTACCATGAACGTTCACACGAGGGTAAAGACAATGACAGGCGCTGTACACTACCATGAACGTTCACACGAGGGTAAAGACAATGGCAGGCGCTGTACACTACCATGAACGTTCACACGAGGGTAAAGACAATGACAGGCGCTGTACACTACCATGAACGTTCACACGAGGGTAAAGACAATGGCAGGCGCTGTACACTACCATGAACGTTCACACGAGGGTAAAGACAATGGCAGGCACTGTACACTACCATGAACGTTCACACGAGGGTAAAGACAATGACAGGCGCTGTACACTACCATGAACGTTCACACGAGGGTAAAGACAATGGCAGGCGCTGTACACTACCATGAACGTTCACACGAGGGTAAAGACAATGACAGGCGCTGTACACTACCATGAACGTTCACACGAGGGTAAAGACAATGACAGGCGCTGTACACTACCATGAACGTTCACACGAGGGTAAAGACAATGGCAGGCGCTGTACACTACCATGAACGTTCACACGAGGGTAAAGACAATGGCAGGCACTGTACACTACCATGAACGTTCACACGAGGGTAAAGACAATGACAGGCGCTGTACACTACCATGAACGTTCACACGAGGGTAAAGACAATGGCAGGCGCTGTACACTACCATGAACGCTCACACGAGGGTAAAGACAATGGCAGGCACTGTACACTACCATGAACGTTCACACGAGGGTAAAGACAATGGCAGGCGCTGTACACTACCATGAACGTTCACACGAGGGTAAAGACAATGGCAGGCGCTGTACACTACCATGAACGTTCACACGAGGGTAAAGACAATGGCAGGCACTGTACACTACCATGAACGTTCACACGAGGGTAAAGACAATGGCAGGCGCTGTACACTACCATGAACGTTCACACGAGGGTAAAGACAATGGCAGGCGCTGTACACTACCATGAACGTTCACACGAGGGTAAAGACAATGGCAGGCGCTGTACACTACCATGAACGTTCACACGAGGGTAAAGACAATGGCAGGCACTGTACACTACCATGAACGTTCACACGAGGGTAAAGACAATGGCAGGCGCTGTACACTACCATGAACGTTCACACGAGGGTAAAGACAATGGCAGGCACTGTACACTACCATGAACGTTCACACGAGGGTAAAGACAATGGCAGGCACTGTACACTACCATGAACGTTCACACGAGGGTAAAGACAATGGCAGGCACTGTACACTACCATGAACGTTCACACGAGGGTAAAGACAATGGCAGGCACTGTACACTACCATGAACGTTCACACGAGGGTAAAGACAATGGCAGGCACTGTACACTACCATGAACGTTCACACGAGGGTAAAGACAATGACAGGCGCTGTACACTACCATGAACGTTCACACGAGGGTAAAGACAATGGCAGGCGCTGTACACTACCATGAACGTTCACACGAGGGTAAAGACAATGGCAGGCACTGTACACTACCATGAACGTTCACACGAGGGTAAAGACAATGACAGGCGCTGTACACTACCATGAACGTTCACACGAGGGTAAAGACAATGGCAGGCGCTGTACACTACCATGAACGTTCACACGAGGGTAAAGACAATGGCAGGCGCTGTACACTACCATGAACGTTCACACGAGGGTAAAGACAATGGCAGGCGCTGTACACTACCATGAACGTTCACACGAGGGTAAAGACAATGGCAGGCGCTGTACACTACCATGAACGTTCACACGAGGGTAAAGACAATGGCAGGCACTGTACACTACCATGAACGTTCACACGAGGGTAAAGACAATGACAGGCGCTGTACACTACCATGAACGTTCACACGAGGGTAAAGACAATGGCAGGCGCTGTACACTACCATGAACGTTCACACGAGGGTAAAGACAATGGCAGGCGCTGTACACTACCATGAACGTTCACACGAGGGTAAAGACAATGGCAGGCACTGTACACTACCATGAACGTTCACACGAGGGTAAAGACAATGGCAGGCACTGTACACTACCATGAACGTTCACACGAGGGTAAAGACAATGGCAGGCACTGTACACTACCATGAACGTTCACACGAGGGTAAAGACAATGGCAGGCACTGTACACTACCATGAACGTTCACACGAGGGTAAAGACAATGACAGGCGCTGTACACTACCATGAACGTTCACACGAGGGTAAAGACAATGGCAGGCGCTGTACACTACCATGAACGTTCACACGAGGGTAAAGACAATGGCAGGCGCTGTACACTACCATGAACGTTCACACGAGGGTAAAGACAATGGCAGGCGCTGTACACTACCATGAACGTTCACACGAGGGTAAAGACAATGGCAGGCGCTGTACACTACCATGAACGTTCACACGAGGGTAAAGACAATGGCAGGCGCTGTACACTACCATGAACGTTCACACGAGGGTAAAGACAATGACAGGCGCTGTACACTACCATGAACGTTCACACGAGGGTAAAGACAATGGCAGGCGCTGTACACTACCATGAACGTTCACACGAGGGTAAAGACAATGGCAGGCGCTGTACACTACCATGAACGTTCACACGAGGGTAAAGACAATGGCAGGCGCTGTACACTACCATGAACGTTCACACGAGGGTAAAGACAATGACAGGCGCTGTACACTACCATGAACGTTCACACGAGGGTAAAGACAATGGCAGGCACTGTACACTACCATGAACGTTCACACGAGGGTAAAGACAATGACAGGCGCTGTACACTACCATGAACGTTCACACGAGGGTAAAGACAATGGCAGGCGCTGTACACTACCATGAACGTTCACACGAGGGTAAAGACAATGGCAGGCGCTGTACACTACCATGAACGTTCACACGAGGGTAAAGACAATGGCAGGCGCTGTACACTACCATGAACGTTCACACGAGGGTAAAGACAATGGCAGGCGCTGTACACTACCATGAACGTTCACACGAGGGTAAAGACAATGGCAGGCACTGTACACTACCATGAACGTTCACACGAGGGTAAAGACAATGGCAGGCGCTGTACACTACCATGAACGTTCACACGAGGGTAAAGACAATGACAGGCGCTGTACACTACCATGAACGTTCACACGAGGGTAAAGACAATGGCAGGCGCTGTACACTACCATGAACGTTCACACGAGGGTAAAGACAATGGCAGGCGCTGTACACTACCATGAACGTTCACACGAGGGTAAAGACAATGGCAGGCACTGTACACTACCATGAACGTTCACACGAGGGTAAAGACAATGGCAGGCGCTGTACACTACCATGAACGTTCACACGAGGGTAAAGACAATGGCAGGCACTGTACACTACCATGAACGTTCACACGAGGGTAAAGACAATGACAGGCACTGTACACTACCATGAACGTTCACACGAGGGTAAAGACAATGGCAGGCGCTGTACACTACCATGAACGTTCACACGAGGGTAAAGACAATGGCAGGCACTGTACACTACCATGAACGTTCACACGAGGGTAAAGACAATGGCAGGCGCTGTACACTACCATGAACGTTCACACGAGGGTAAAGACAATGGCAGGCGCTGTACACTACCATGAACGTTCACACGAGGGTAAAGACAATGGCAGGCGCTGTACACTACCATGAACGTTCACACGAGGGTAAAGACAATGGCAGGCACTGTACACTACCATGAACGTTCACACGAGGGTAAAGACAATGGCAGGCGCTGTACACTACCATGAACGTTCACACGAGGGTAAAGACAATGGCAGGCGCTGTACACTACCATGAACGTTCACACGAGGGTAAAGACAATGGCAGGCGCTGTACACTACCATGAACGTTCACACGAGGGTAAAGACAATGGCAGGCGCTGTACACTACCATGAACGTTCACACGAGGGTAAAGACAATGGCAGGCGCTGTACACTACCATGAACGTTCACACGAGGGTAAAGACAATGGCAGGCGCTGTACACTACCATGAACGTTCACACGAGGGTAAAGACAATGACAGGCGCTGTACACTACCATGAACGTTCACACGAGGGTAAAGACAATGGCAGGCACTGTACACTACCATGAACGTTCACACGAGGGTAAAGACAATGGCAGGCGCTGTACACTACCATGAACGTTCACACGAGGGTAAAGACAATGGCAGGCGCTGTACACTACCATGAACGTTCACACGAGGGTAAAGACAATGACAGGCGCTGTACACTACCATGAACGTTCACACGAGGGTAAAGACAATGGCAGGCACTGTACACTACCATGAACGTTCACACGAGGGTAAAGACAATGGCAGGCGCTGTACACTACCATGAACGTTCACACGAGGGTAAAGACAATGGCAGGCGCTGTACACTACCATGAACGTTCACACGAGGGTAAAGACAATGGCAGGCGCTGTACACTACCATGAACGTTCACACGAGGGTAAAGACAATGACAGGCGCTGTACACTACCATGAACGTTCACACGAGGGTAAAGACAATGGCAGGCGCTGTACACTACCATGAACGTTCACACGAGGGTAAAGACAATGGCAGGCACTGTACACTACCATGAACGTTCACACGAGGGTAAAGACAATGGCAGGCACTGTACACTACCATGAACGTTCACACGAGGGTAAAGACAATGACAGGCGCTGTACACTACCATGAACGCTCACACGAGGGTAAAGACAATGGCAGGCGCTGTACACTACCATGAACGTTCACACGAGGGTAAAGACAATGGCAGGCACTGTACACTTCCTTCATTTAGAAATCAATGTTAGACATTAATGCCACGGTCTACCTTGACACAAAGAACAAGATACTTGAATCCCGAGGATGGGAAACTGACTTTAAGTGTATACACACAAAGAGAGACATCTCTTGGTGTCTGTGGCTTGAATCTGTCAGTTGTGGTGTGTTCGTCAGCAAGCAGGAAGGTGTCTCCTGACACGGCTCTCTGGCAGATAATAACCTGGTGAGTGGTTTAATATCCCTACCATACTTCGTCTAGATTTTACACCATATAAAACCAAAGTATTAACACATAGTGTGCTAAGATGCTTCCACATGTTATACAATTGACGAAAAAAGTAACATTTTGCAACGAAATTAAAGATTAAGTTAATTAACAGTCACGTAGATATTATTTAATGATCCATGTGTTACGACAGATTACAAACCTTAATATTTTGCCACCGGATACATCAGTTAACCTTCAGCTAAGATAATAATGCGAAAAGCTGTTATAATGTTTAAAATTCAATACGTCTCACTCGTTAGTGTCAGCCATACACGTGTGAGTCGCGTTTTAACGTGTCTGATCCCTTCATATAATAACACTAACCATATCTTGAGGTTTGTTGTGTCCCGGGCTTGACATTCCCGTGGGTCTTCCTCAGAGCATCATTGGAAGAGTCTCCTCTTGATATTATTACATTTATCAAGGGAGATTACCTGACACGAGTCGTAATTATGTGGTAACTTGTGCAGGAGTGTTGTTGGTCCTCTAGTGAGTCCGTGACCAGAAGCAGCCATTGATGTGTGTGCTGCTGTAGACTGTGGTGTCTACTAACATTGATGATGGTTGCATGAAGCAATCATTGATGTGAGTGTTGCTGTAGACTGTGGTGTCTACTAACATTGATGATGGTTGCATGAAGCAGTCATTGATGTGAGTGTTGCTGTAGACTGTGGTGTCTACTAACATTGATGATGGTTGCATGAAGCAATCATTGATGTGAGTGTTGCAGCTAACATTGATGATGGTTTGATTGATGTGAGTGTTGCTGTAGACTGTGGTGTCTACTAACATTGATGATGGTTGCATGAAGCAGCCTTTGATGTGTGTGTTGCTGTAGACTGTGGTGTCTACTAACATTGATGATGGTTGCATGAAGCAATCATTGATGTGTGTGTTGCTGTAGACTGTGGTGTCTACTAACATTAATGATGGTTGCATGAAGCAATCATTGATGTGAGTGTTGCTGTAGACTGTGGTGTCTACTAACATTAATGATGGTTGCATGAAGCAATCATTGATGTGAGTGTTGCTGTAGACTGTGGTGTCTACTAACATTAATGATGGTTGCATGAAGCAATCATTGATGTGAGTGTTGCTGTAGACTGTGGTGTCTACTAACATTGATGATGGTTGCATGAAGCAATCATTGATGTGTGTGCTGCTGTAGACTGTGGTGTCTACTAACATTAATGATGGTTGCATGAAGCAATCATTGATGTGAGTGTTGCTGTAGACTGTGGTGTCTACTAACATTAATGATGGTTGCATGAAGCAATCATTGATGTGAGTGTTGCTGTAGACTGTGGTGTCTACTAACATTGATGATGGTTGCATGAAGCAATCATTGATGTGTGTGCTGCTGTAGACTGTGGTGTCTACTAACATTGATGATGGTTGCATGAAGCAATCATTGATGTGAGTGTTGCTGTAGACTGTGGTGTCTACTAACATTGATGATGGTTGCATGAAGCAATCATTGATGTGAGTGTTGCTACAGACGGTAGCATTTTATTATGAAAACATTTGCTCCACCTGGGAGGGACTTTATCAACTCATCATTAATCACATTGTATTGTCTTCACAGAAAAATGTTATAACCCACATTGTGCGTTATTTACATATTGTCGGTATCCTCTACTATTGTATAACCATTGGTTGTTATTATTCTGGTGTTTTGTGAACTCTCGTATCTTGGACTATGTGATCACAGAGATACTGTTATTGACCACTTAGATTCTGTTATTGACATGGTGTCGTATTCTTAACATATTTTCAGCAACATAACCGGTAGGCAAGGCAAGGTACCTGGCGATGTTACTGGTGGTTTTGAGTGTCATAAGAAATGTTGCAGTTTTCCTTCTGCAGTTTTGAATAATGAAGAGTCGTCTTTTTTATCGCTTGAGGTTTGTAGTTTCTGCATTCTTAGTCTGTCTTCCGTACCAGGTCTTCTTTCTCCTTCCCCAGTTACTATAGCTTTGCACATGCTGGGGTTCAAGAGTAATAACCACCTGTCTAACCATTCCTGCAGTCTGTCCAGGTCTTCTTGTAGTCTTACTCTATAGTGTATGTATTTTGCTCTTGTTTGCTTTACGTTGTTATCACACGAGGATACGCAGGAATATTTCACCTGTCTTGTCGTTTACGTATATCAGAAAGAGTACTGGTCCCAGCATGAACCTTGTGGGATACCGCTCTTCATGTGCGATCATCCTCACGCTTCTTCCCGGTCTTTCACTCGGGAAACAGTGTCGTATGCCTTTCAATCCAAAATTATGAAGCTCAGCCGTGGTGGTAGTTGCTCAGGAAACATCATTGTCTTCTGACATATCACATGAAGACCCGTCAAGTAGTTACAGAGTTACTGGCCCATCCCAGCTAGGTTTCACACCCCATTCAGAAAACAGATCTCTACATAGCATTGTATCCTAAGATGGTGATACTTTTACGAGTAGCCTAAAAGCTTTTGTGTAGTGGTGATTGTGTTCAAGTGAAATGCGGCCTTTGCTGACCTACGTCCAGTCGATAGTCTTTAAACCGATGGAATTAATCTGTTATCCGGATTTGGAAGACTTCATTCGAGTGATGAAGATATAGGGAGGCATTACTTTATGGGCTCGTGTGATGGTATAAGAGAGGACAACATTAATATCTTTTGTTCTCACCATGTAACTTTCATATAGGAGAGTGTAGGCACACACTGCAGGTGTTCCCACCGTGTAACTCATATAGAAGAGTGTAGCTACACACTGCGGTGTTCTCATTACGAGTTTTCTAAGTTTAGTTTAAATGCAAAAACAAGCAGATTTTGGTTTGCTTTAATATAGAACCTTGACACCGTGACTGTGGCGCTGCTGACGTCAATAAGATGCCAGCTGCGTGAATGTCTGCTCCAATAACCTTCACCTTAGAAGCAAGAGTTCAAGCAGCTTGCTGAGTGTGACCTTTGCCTTCAGCAGGGTCACGAGGTGGGGAAGATCATATGAAGAACACTACACTAGGCCTATGGACCATGCTAAGCTGGTCCTACTCAAACTAAGTCATATGAATTTGAAATAAAAACTAGTTTAATGTTGTGCTTTACCAACAAGGTGTAGGGTTGTAGTATCGCCTTAGCACACCTGTTACTTTTACTTTGTGATATAAAGTCAGTGTGTTAGTAACCTTGTTGCCAGCACTTGTGCACTTTTGCTTTGGATTTAAATTCCAGCTAACAGGACCTCCTTAGTCTTTTTTATCCGGTTTGATAAAGCTCTGTATTATTCAGTTTATAAGTACTGTGCCCAATTTTACCCCCCGCAATTTAGGTTCTAGCATTTTTCACGTTAAACTACATCTTCCAACTTTCCCAGTATGACATTAATCAACCCATTTTGAAGCTTCGTGATATTATACTCAGCATATATATGGCGGCCTGCATGTGTGTGTGTCGTGAATTATCATATGTTGGTGTTCACTCATACTGGTCGTTGATGTGGATTATAAATAAGTTGGCCAACGCTGCTCCTTGTCGACCGCCACTTGTGAGTGGTCCCTCATTCTAATTGTCTCATTTATGGAAACTTTGTCGCCACGATCAAGGAGATGACTTCTCTGATACCATGAGTCGCTTCTTTCTTCGTCAGCATTCTGTGTGAGCTCTGCCTAAAATTTGTTTGTTGATTTAAAATATATTGTAAGATCCTAACTACTCCACCATTAGACCTTTTCACTTGATGATAAACATTATTTTTGCAGTGTTATGATAATTTTTCAGTTTTTATTGCGTATGCATTGTTCTTCCCTTAATATTTACATTTATTGTCAACCAATAAAGGTTATGTCTGATGTTTTATGTTTTCCACTAAACATTTGTTTTATGGTGTGGCTGTTGGTATCGTCCTGCAGTCTTGCCCACAGCAGCTATCAACAGATGCTGAGGTAGACCGGCACTTGTTCCCTCTAACAGTTGTGACAGCGATTGTTTCTGGCAACTAGGCCACAACAACTCCAGAGCCTGATAGTTTCATCAGTGCAGCAGTGACTTAGTGTTCACTGGGCAGGAACACAGGTCAGTACTCAGCAACAATACCCTAGACAACGGTAAACAAGGAAGCCACAGGTTCAACAGAACTGACTGAAGCACTACTGTGATTATGTTAATGAACCTGGGACAACCCAGGAACACCTGCAATACTCGCAGTCTTGCACTGTTTAGTTTTCTAAATACTGTACCAAAGCTCAGCAAACGAACATAGGAGGTTCACACTAGAAGGAACCCCCAGTGGATATAAGGGGCGTGGGCCTGCAAGTGGGCGGCACCCACTCTCATAGCCAGGCGTTGTCATCACAAGGGCGTGGAAGTGGGCGGCACCAACACGCCCACAGCCAGACGTGGTCATCAACAAGGGCACGACCTGGATTGGCGTCACCTCGTCGCTGCCTGACCACTGCATTACGATCCTCCTCAACCACTGCATCTGCAGTGGTATTTCCTACCTAAAATTTAAACCGTGAGTGAGTATTAACCAGTAATACCCTGCGTATTTTGACTTTAAAAATGATTTCCAACGAAAGTTTCGAGCAGTGAGCGAACACTAACCAACACTTGCTTGCGTCTGTTATCATAAAGAAAGTTCGTCTGAAAATTTCGAGGCAGTTTCAGCCTCGTGTGTTCACGCTGTGTGTGTAGGTTAGACCTCGTTGAAATTGAAGGAGAGAGGAGTGTGAAGTGACCCTTGACCTGGGTCATGTCACTGCCAGGAAGACGAAGCTCCCCTCATCTCACCCCCACCTTCACTTACGGTGGGAGTCACCTCGCCCAGTACGCCCGCTTCTCCCACGGTAAGTCTCACTCCTCTATGTACGATAGTTCATCCATTAAATTTTGAAGTTGATCAGGAGAAGCTTTCTCAAAATAACCCACAAAGAAAACAAAATCAAGAATGGCTTTATGAAACTGACAAAACGTCAAATGAATATCCCATCAGATTTTTTAAACTTGTCCTCTAATTGGTGTGCACGCATGTATGCATTCATATGTGTATGCATTCATATGTGTGAAAGTATTCATGTGAAATGCTTTCACTATCACTCACATTATCACTGTCATGCCAGAAGTGCACCAATACTACAGTTCGGATGCCCCTCCAAGCTGCAGATATTCTCACCTCCTCTTCAGAGTGCAGGCGCTGTACTTTCCACCTCCGGGACTCAAGTCCGGCTAACCGGGTTCCCTGAATCCTTTCATAAATGTTACCTTGCTTACACTCCATCAGCACGTTAAGTCATAAAAACCACTTGTCTCCACTCACTACTGTCTAACACGCTTACAAACGCATGCTGGATTTCTCAGTCCCTCGCTTATAAAACCTTTACTCCCTCGCTCCAGTCTTTCCCAAGATGACCCCTATCCCACCTTCCCTCCACTATAGATTTATACAACCTCCAAGTCATCTTATATTGCTCCAGCCTCTCTAACTGTCCAAACTACCTCAACAACCCCTCCTCAGTCCTCTTGGATAATACTTTTAGTAACCCCGCACCTCCTCATAATTTCCAGACTATGAAATCTCTGCTTAATATTTACATCACACATTGCCCTCAGACATATCTCGCTGCCTCATCCAGCCTCCTCCTCGCTGCAACATTCACAACCCATGCTTCACACCCATATATGAGTATTGATACCACTATACCGCCATACGTTCCCCCTTTGCACCACCCACCTTTTTCCTCCCGTAAATTCTTTGGTTCACCTCGTCTTTCATAGACCCATCAAAGACAAATCAGCGCACAAATACCTGTACACATCCACTTCCTCCATATTCTCTCCTTCCACTCTGATATTGAGGCTTTCATTATCTAATATTTTTATTTCCTTCTTTTACATACCTTCCCATAGTCTTCCAGCAACCTTTGCAACTTGTCCTCAGAGTCTCCCAGAAGCACCGTGTCATCGATTTAGATTTTTAGATTTTGCCACCGAAGTGGCTAGTTTATTGTGCACCCCATATCCATCCTGTGGACGGTAGCGCAAGAGCATATGGATACACAAAAGACATGAGAACTAGGCCCCAAAAGGGTTAACAGGTGTACATATGGGTTTTTATTTATCTACATATCTACAGTTCACTTATCTGTTACATGTAGATTTAGGAAATTTGCTTAGTATATCTGGTATCTTATTTTCATTAATAAGATATCTTGACATGTCACATAGGTTATTATACTGTCTGTCTCTGTATTCCTCAATAAGTGGACAATTAAGCACATAGTGTTCAAGAGAGTGACCATATGCCTGATCACATAATTTACATTTAGTTTGATCATCATCTGTGTGTCTCCCAAACTGCCAGAAGTACTTGTAACCAAGCCTAAGCCTGGCCACTACAACATCAGTCAGTCTGTTCACATTGCAAGTTGCTCCATAAACATACTTATCTACGTTCATGTTATCATAGTGGGTTATAGATCTACTCAGGCTTCTAACTGCATTCCTATAACAATCATCTTCATTATTTACTTCTCTCCTAATATTATTCATAATGCTAGACACAGATATACCAAAGTTATATATATTCTACATTCTCCTTCTGGATACTCTTCTTGGCTAACATATCAACTTTTATTTTTTTTTATTTAAAACCATACAAAAAGACAATAGACAAAAGGAAAAACCATAAAGATGACAATATATGACAATAACTGAAAAACATTACATTAGATATTGAAATAATAACAAACAACATAATATAACAAATATGACAACTATAACCAACTATAAAATCTGATACCGAAGCTTAAAACTGTCCTATACTAGCTACATGTGGATAAATTAACATTCGTAAAAAAAAAACATACAACCTATATTAACTCTTCCTCCAATTAATCATCCTTGCTCGTAATGTACACTAGAATGATAAAATACAAGTATACATTCATCTTTTCGTTACAGACGAAATTCCTTCTGCTCTGAACACGGAAAGAAATATAGGGTAATAATTGAACCTATGATGTCAAGAACACATCCTAGTGAACACCTACACCGACCATACAGGTCCATGAGAACTGCACGGTCCGCGCAGCCGCTCGCCCAGGTGTGCACATGTACATTACACATCGTACCTACAGTTAGAATTAGCTCAACATTTTTCAATAATGCCATACGTAGAACCATTCTACCCAGTTTGCATAATAAAGAGCCGATTGTATCAAGGAACATTTCACAATTATCATAATTTTACCCTAACCTAAGCCTAGTATTTCATCTGTATTATAAATGTCTAATCAACACGAAAATTTACCACATACCCCTAACCATATTTGTTGGTGTACATGATACAACCTTGTATTACCATCAAGAAAAAAAAGAACAATAAAAAGGAAAACCCACTCTTCATCTCTAAAATTCAGACTTCAAGTTACCATTCAGGTTCATATATATAAATAATAATATAAAGTATATTGTCAAATTTAACACAATCACTTCCAACGTCATTTATAATAAATACGTCGACTCAACCACGAATAATTCATTCATTCTGTTCAACTTCAAAGTTTCCTAAAAATCTTAACTACATACATAGTATTGCCACCATCTAGACAAATTAAAAAGAAAAACAATAACCTAATATATCATAACACACACTGACTCTATTGACAACCAATTCAATTGTGCTTACAAAAATACATTGTAATTAAACTGATACATAAAAAGCCTTTTTTGACATTTACACATTGTATCATAATCATAAATACGCGTAGAAAATATGTATTGAATATCATTGAAAATGTTCATAAGAAAAAACATTAATGATATATACATGAAAGTAAATATATATAAAGTTATAAGTCGACAATTCCAAATATAACTGTATTGTACCTGAAACTCTCAGAACAAATTATGCTAAAATTGCACCCCTGACATACCTCATATAACATTCCATAAAACAAACTCATCATGCTACCGTCCATTCTAGGAAACCAGCCCATTTCATCCCCCTTACCTGCCTGTCAACTCCCTTAAATCCCGTAATGTGAAATTCCTATAACCCTCACTTAAAACCCTCTCCCATCTCCCCCCATACACCTTATTCCTACATTTTGTCGTATAAAAAGTTGCTGTTAACGTATTAATTCTTTCACACACGTTCGCTCCTCTCATAGCCCAAGACATATAAATATAATCCGTAATTATATACCCTACCGCATTCTCTACCATCTGATTCACCCCACCTGTCTAAACTTAAAACCCTCAACACCTGCAAACCCTCCCCCCTCCCACTAACCTTATTACCTTACCCAACCAAACCCTTATTAGTTCAATACATTCGTAAAAATACACCATATGGAAAATAGTGTCCAATCCGCCACAAGCCTTGCATATCCCATCCTCCCGTATTCTCTTATGGAATAAAACCATTCCAGACGGTAAGATCCCATGTAAAAATCTATACATAACTTCTCGTACTTTAGGTTTTAAACGCAATTTGTTCAAATGCCCCCAAATATTACACCAATCATACATCGGATAAACCCCTTCTACCGCCGCTACCACTGCCTTACCAACCACCCCATCAAGGTTTCCCAATTTAATATGTGAAGGATCTCTCATGTTTATGATGACCCGTAACATTGCCTCACCTATTATGAATTCCCTACCCACCCACCACCGTTGCATATCCTGTCGTATCTTATGAAGTCCGCCTTCCCTCGCCCCCCCCTCCCGCTTATAACTACGTTTCAAATACACACTCATAATCCTCTTTTCAACAGCTATAAGACCCAGCCCTCCTCGGCCAACCGGGAGTGTGACAACCGCTCTACCTAACCATTCGCTTCCAGTACCCCAAATGAATCTAAAAACGCGCTTTTGTAACCTTTGTATCTCGCTACTAAGTATCGGATATATTACTGCAACATGCCATACTTTACTATATAATAGAACATTCGTTGTAATTACTCTTTGATGCAAAGTTAAGTGTGCAGCTCGTAAACCACTGAGGCGCTTCAGTACACCATCTACAATACGCACTGAATTTATTTGTTGTGCTAACTTTATATCACTTACATAAACGATCCCACATATCAGTAATTGGTCCACCTTTTTCCACCTTTCAACTACTTCACATTTTGTATCCTTTTACTCATGTATGAATTAATTGCTCTATCATATTGTATTACTACTACTACTACAACTTTTGCTACTACTACCACTAGAATTGCACCTCACTCTGAGCCTATATATACCCTCTGTGTCCATGTATTGTGTGTAATGGCTTGATAAAGCTCCTGGAGAGCGAAACGTTGCCACAATAAAATGTCACATTAGTTGCACTTGTGTCCTTTTACTTTACTTACTTCACATTCCTCACTTAACCCATTCCCAAGATCCATATACTTCGTTTTCTCCTTATTAATTGACATACCAGAAGCCTTTTCAAAAACATTCACTAACTTTTCCACCCGAGGTAAATCCCTGTTACCACTTACTAAAATCGTTGTGTCATCAGCATATCCAACAATGCCAGCCCCCCCACCCCTTTCGTTACCTACCCCATTAGCTGCTAATAAGACCCTAATTCCTCTATAAAAGGGATCCTGTAAACACGCAAAAAATATTTGTGAAAGGGGACAACCTTGACGCAGACCCCTTCTCATCTGAATTTGTTCTCCTAACCTTCCATTTACCTGCGCCCTCAAGGATGCATCTTGATACAGTAATTTGGCCCATGAAATAATTTCCTCTCCAAACCCCTGCCATCTCATAATCTTCCATAACGCTTCCCGTTCTACACTATCATATGCCGCCTCCCAATCTATAGCCAACACCCCCTTTCCTCCCAATTTTACTCTTTCCTCAATAAAACTTCTAATCAAACAGTGCCCGTCATACATAGACCTTCCCGGCACCCCATATTGTCCCTTATCAATCACTTTACCCAGGACCTTTTTTATTCTGTTAGCTAAAATCCTTGCAAAAATCTTATAATCACCACACAATAACGAAATAGCACGATAGTCTTTGACTGTTAATGGCTCACCTTTAGGCACTAGAACGACCACAGCCATCCTTTGCTGTGCCCCTAAGACCCGATCCCGCTTAAGGATATTGAATAATCTTACCAAAAACCCTTTTAAAACGCTCCAATTTTGAAGATAAAAGTCGCTGGGCAACCCATCAATTCCTGGTGCCTTACCTAATTGCGCCCCGGATAAAGCTTCCCATGTCTCACATTCCGTTATCGGCCCTCCCAAAACGAATCGATCATGCTCAGTCAACTCACACTGCACAAACCTTCCAATGGACTGTAATGCTATTTCGCTTATTCCCACACTTTGCGTTTTCAACTTAACCCAAGCATCAATATACCCACTCATACCCTCAGTCGTCGTCAACACCTGATCCACTTTATACCCTTGCATACCTACCTGAACATTCAACCCCATTAACTCCATTGCCTTGCGACGTCTGTGTTGACTCCGCAACACACACGCCGACGGCCGATCTCGCCACAAAACCTCCTCAATCCCGCCCTTAAGCCTTTCCCCATCAAACCTCTCATTTTGTAAATTTCGTATATGTTCCTTCAAACTTTCAATTTCAGTAACAGGATAATTAGCGTTAATTTGTGCATAGCATTCGCGCAACTGCCCCTCTAAATATTTTTGAAAACCGTATTGTAACTGATTATATCTCGTCCCTCGATTAATATAATATTCCTTAATACGTTTTTTGGCTATCGTTTCCCACCATTTAACCATGGCAACATCCCCTGGTGCTTCAACCACTAAACGATCCCACATATGTCCAAAAGACAAAAGACTATCCTCTTCCTTCAATAACCTTACATTTAATTTCCAAAATGATGGACCCCTCCGAGACACACCCGCAATATCCACATCTATTACAACTCCTCTATGATCCGAAAAAAACACATCTATCACATTCACCCTCCGCACAGTAACCGCACAAGGCACGTACATTCGGTCCAACCTCGCTTAATGAAGGTATGCTCTACCATCCCTCCACCCCCGCACACATCCTTAACCCCACCCCGGTCAATAAATCCCCCAATATACCCTGGATTACCTGGAGGTTATTCCGGGGATCAACGCCCCCGCGGCCCGGTCCATGACCAGGCCTCCCGATGGATCAGGGCCTGATCAACTAGGCTGTTACTGCTGGCCGCACGCAGTCCAATGTACGAGCCACAGCCCGGCTGATCCGGCACTGACTTTAGGTATCTGTCCAGCTCTCTCTTGAAGGCAGCCAGGGGTTTATTGGCAATTCCCCTAATGCTTGATGGAAGGCTGTTGAACAGTTTTGGGCCCCGGACACTTATGGTGTTTTCTCTTAGTGTACCAATGGCGCCCCTACTTTTTATTGGGGGCATTTTGCATCGCCTGTCCAGTCTTTTACTTTCGTAGGGAGTGATTTCTGTGTGCAGATTTGGGACCATTCCTTCCAAGATTTTCCAAGTGTAGATTATGATATATTTCTCCCTCCTGCGTTCCAACGAGTACAAGTCAAGTAAACAACACCCCGCACCTCTAGGCTCCACATCTTTACGACGTATCACGCAATTCCAATCTCCGCCTATTATTGCAACATTCGGTAAACCACGTAAAAAAATAGACCAGTACGTCCTGAACAAATTTAGTTTTAATACTCACTTCACCCTCAGCCGGGCCATATACACATACTAAACTAATGGGAACCCTACCCCAGGTTCCATCCACTCTAATTACCCTCCCCTCCCCCCTTCACTACGCCTTACTATAAACGGGCTAGTTTCCTTTACCAAAATGGCAGCCCCACCTTTCAAACGTGTCGCATGTTCCATGTACACATTATAACCACTCATATCCAACTCATAACCAGGCCTAAAATTATGTTCCTGTAAGAATACCACATCCACACCAAGTCGCACCACATATTCATTAAACCACTTAAGCTTCCTCTCAGCTCTCAACCCGTTAATATTTATAGTAAAACACTTGAATTCAACAAATGGGTTTTCCTTTTGTCCCCGGCATTGACTTTACCCCAGTTCGTTTTGCAACACCTCTGTCCCTCCCCCCTTTGTTGGGAATCACCTTTGCAATCCCTTGATCCTTGGGTTCACCTTTCTCTCTCTGCTGTACCTCCACCCAAGACTTTTTCCCAGGGCGTTGGGCAGGAGTGAGCACATCATCAGAATCCGATGATGCTGCAGTCCTCTTTCGTGTCCCGCCCTCCACCTGCATTTGGACATCTGAAGCACCTTCCTGATGCACCTCCACCTCTACTGCATGCACCTTCAATCCTTTAGACTCTCTCGTCGACAAAACGTCATCTCCTGCCATACCATCACTCACAGCCGTCCCCAGAACTAAGCCTGGGTCTTCCACATGATCTAGGACCGATTCCTCTAACAAGACATCCAACGCCTTTACCAAAGACGCCGCCACTTCTTCACCCATATTAGGTATTCTCTCCTCTAAAACCTGCTGTATGTCCAAAGACTGAGATTCTCCTTGTAGCGTTACAACTGGCGATTCGAGCTCCTTTTCTTTGTCCACCTCCTCACTCCATGACAACCGTTGTTGGGGCAGCGTAGCAAGAGGCTGTTCTCGCTCGTCGCCTACCTCGCCCACTGGCTGCCGTTGCTGTTGTGCCGGGTACCCACTTCGTTTCTTACACTGCACCGCGATGTGGTCATATGACTCACATAGCCGACACGTACGTCGTTGCCCAGCATACGTTACATAGACTTGAGTCCGTAATTCCTTCAACACAACATATGAAGGAATAGGATGTTTTAGAGTCATTTTAACAGTATATGTACCTTCCAGCGTGCCTTCATACGGTCCAGTTGCCCATCTCCCTGCTGTGGCTACGTGAACCGTTCCATAATTACGCAGTTCACTGCTAATATCAAAATCAGTCGCCTCAAAAGGCACATTCCTGATTTTCACCCAAGTGTATTGTCAAGATACATCATGGAGTCGCACCGGCACAGCTGTATTAACCGGTATGGTGGTCTCCTGATACTTGTCGACCACCGCCTCGTAGACTCGTGCAGACGTCATTTTAACGAAGATTCTCGTCGTTCCATTGAGTGCGACACCACATATCTCCTCATTTGCTATACCATAGGTATCGCGAATGATCGCTGGTAGCAATAAATCCATGTTGGATCCCGTGACAGCCCCACGGATCATCTCAATGCAGACAGTATTGATTCGTCTTCTGCTATTCAGCGCCATGTTGGAGAAAATAAAGTTTCCACCAACCAACGCTAGGGGCAGCTCAGTCAGGTAAACTGCGCAAAAGCCAACTCAATCAGGAGCGTCTGCGCAGCAGGTCCACACGGCCCGAGAGCGATGCGAACAATGGACATATCAACTTTATCATGAAGGAATAATCCAATGTGTGATGGGATCCATAGCAATTGTACATTAATTCCTTTGTCCCTGATTTTTGAGTAACTATACCTGACTTCTCCAATGAGCATGTTGTTGGAGTCATTATATGAGTCAAGAGCCATCAATGATGACAGAATCAGTTATGATGATAGAGTCAAGCTCAGTGTCATAGGTTAGCTTTAGCGCCATTAGGATTGCAAACAATTCAGTTTGCGTTGTAGACGCCCAGTTGTTAATTTTTATACGGCAAACAGCAGCTGTGACAACTCCCACTCTATATTTTATAATCCCACACTTCTCCACAACACCATAGCATTCACTTCTTTTACAGCCCCATCTATAAACATTTTAAACAACCATTTTAAACAAAAACTGTCAAAGGGTTAATTTTACTGAAAAGTAATTTTCCCTTTCTCTACATACCCTAAGGTGAGCCTCAATATCCTTATAAAATCTCTTAACTGCTTTAAGTAGCCTACCATCAGTTCCACATATATATTACTTTTCTGTGACCTTATATAGCAGCTTGTTTACAGATAATGAGTGTACAGTAGATTTATCTTACAATCTCTGTATGGCCCTTGCATACTAATTTAGCACGTCCCATAAATATATTAATCAGTTACCGTTCATTCGCAGCAGATTCGTTTTCTATCTCCATTTACCTTACACGTTTTCTGTCTTACATTAGGTCGTTAACTTACAAAAGTATTCTCCTGTTACTTCCCTTCTTTCTATAATAATAATAATAATAATAATAATAATAATAATAATAATAATAATAATAATAATAATAATAATAATAATAATAATAATAACATCGACACCCATCGACACCATGCCTAACCCTTCTAGGGTAGGGTAGGTGCCTGAGCCCGAGCCTTTAGCTCATAAGACTGTCATTCCCATTTGTCCCCTTGGGGTGGGGATGGCAGACCAGAGAGGCCTAGCTTGTGGCTAGGCCTGGGGACAGTTGGTCCCAAAGATGAAGAGGTATTTGTGCCTCCTCCCATGGGAGACTTAGGTCTCAGACACTCCCTAAAGAGGGAGCCAAGGCCGGGCCACCACTTGGAAAAGGCCCGGGCCGGGAGAATACCGGCTAATATTTAATAATAATAATAATAATAAACATCGACACCATGCCCAACTCTTCTAGGGCAGGGTAGGTGTCTGAGCCAGAGCTTGCAGCTCACAAAACTGTCATTCCCATTAGCCCCCTTGGGGTGGGGATGGCAGAGCAGAGAAGCCTAGCTTCTCCCTACGAGCCCCGTGAGGGCGGGGAATGTGGCTAGGCCTGGGAACAGTTGGTCCCAGCGATGAGGAGGTACTTGTACCTTCTCCCATGGCAGACATTAATTTGAGATACTCCCGAGACAGAGAGCCAAGGCCGGGCCACCACCTGGAAAAGGCCCTGGCCGGGCCACCACCTGGAAAAGGCCCAGGCCGGGCTACCACCTGGAAAAGGCCCAGGCCGGGCCACCACCTGGAAAAGGCCCAGGCCGGGCCACCACCTGGAAAAGGCACAGGCCGGGAGAGTATCGGAGAGTACCGGTGGCCACCAAGCCCGGTGGCCTGGTGGCTATAAGATAATATAAGATAAGATTTCGTTCGGATTTTTAACCCCGGAGGGTTAGCCACCCAGGATAACCCAAGAAAGTCAGTGCGTCATCGAGGACTGTCTAACTTATTTCCATTGGGGTCCTTAATCTTGTCCCCCAGGATGCCACCCACACCAGTCGACTAACACCCAGGTACCTATTTGCTGCTAGGTGAACAGGACAACAGGTGTAAGGAAACGTGTCGAAATGTTTCCACCCGCCGGGAATCGAACCCGGGCCCTCCGTGTGTGAAGCAGGAGCTGTAGCCACCAGGCCACCGGGCCACCGGGCTCCCGCTTCGCACACGGAGGGCCCGGGTTCGATTCTCGGCGGGCGGAAACATTTTGACACGTTTCCTTACACCTGTTGTCCTGTTCACCTAGCAGCAAATAGGTACCTGGGTGTTAGTCGACTGGTGTGGGTCGCATCCTGGGGGACAAGATTGAGGACCACAATGGAAATAAGTTAGACAGTCCTCGATGACGCACTAACTTTCTTGGGTTATCCTGGGTGGCTAACTCTCCGGGATTAAAAGTCCGAACGAAATCTTATCTTATCTCCTATATTACCACTACTACCATAGTTACCCCTACACTACCACTACCACTACCACCATAGTTACAGCCTCACTACCACAGTGTGAAGCCCCACTTGTTACAAATACCCACTGGATCATGACACTGTAGCAACATTCCCTGTTATTCCTGTTGATTCCTCAAGTTTTTGTAAGTCTTGTGTGGCACGGTGTTAAATGCCTTCTTGCAGTCCAAGATTATATAGACCACCCATCCCTCGTCTCGTTACTCGTCCTGTTACTTTATCACAGAGCTCCAGGTCTGCGCTTTTCCATCTGTAAACCCATTCTGGTTATTGTTTAAACTACCTTTCTCCTAGTGCTCCACTAATCTTTTTCTGATTATCTTCATTACCTAAATATATCATAATTGACAACGGTACTGCTCTGTAGTCCAATACTTTCTCTCTCTTCCCTGTTTTAAATTCTGGGAATGTGTTTGCCGTCTTCCAGATCTCTGGCAGTTGTCCCAGATACTTCGATGTGGAGATTTTTCCCTGGTGATTCAGACAGTGCTTCTCCTTCTATATAAACTCCATAGTGACACTTTGTCAAGTTCCATTCATTCTGATGTATCCAGCTCACTCCGAAGTTTCTTGGCCTCTTATATTGTTGTGTTACGTTCAATACCTGATAGTATACTGTTTCTCTTTGACTCTCTTACTCTTTCTACAGAGAACACCTCTTTAAATGGTTTGTTCAGCCTCTTATAGAGACTTCCTTCTCATTTCTTGTGAGTTCTCATTTATCTTCAGTGTTATAACTTGCTCCTTTACTGTCATCTTTCTTTTGATATAAATGTGTTGCAGTTAGGGTTTAATTTGCATTTCATCTTTATGTTATTCTTAAATTGCCAATCAGCTTTTTCTTTTATTCTTTACTTTTGCGTATTCGTTTATGGCTCTTCCATATTCAGCTCTTCGCTTTCTGTAGTTCAAATTTTTCAACTTAAATTTTTGTCTTTTCTGCGTCTTTGCTTCAACGTTGATACTTCCTTTTTCTATTCTAACCATTGCCTCTGTTTTTTCTAGGGATGAATTCCCGACACTTTCTAGCTGACTACTCATTGTCTTCTTAGTTGAGCTTCTTTCTAGTTCCTTCCCACAATGCCCTGCACTCAGGCCAAGCACGTCGTAATTACTCATTTTTGTCCGATATTCCAACTGCATTCGTGATACTCTGAGATATTTTCCTCTCAGTACATCATGTTGTACTCATCTGTTTGTGGTTGCAGGGGTCGAGTGATATGTTCTGGCCTTCACCTCTTCACTGATGTGTGTGTGTGTCAGTGGTTGCTATATAAAACTAGCACGTAGCCACGGAACACTCAGACTAAGAGCTGAATACAAGAAACTCTCTTAGGGAAGGGATAGGACCTGCATGTGGATAGGAGGAGTAGGGATGGAGTATTAGAATGGAGGAGGGCGTAACAGTGATGGAGGGAGGATGGTAGAACATGGAGAGAGGATGGTAGAACATTGATGGAGGAAGAAGTTACAAGTTATCCTCTATCATCCTGGAAGCTGGAGGCTTCTTGGAAACACTGTTGCGTGACGACGCAAAACATTCAGGTTTTGGGAATGATGATTTACCTTCTCATGTGTATATTGATGATTAGGTTGTGAGGGTGGGGGGTTGATGCTGGACGTGGTGACGAAGTGGAATATTGCCACACAACTCACCAAGACCATCTATTTGATTAAAATTGATTATTAACTTCATTTCTGACTCTTCTGACCTTGTTTCGCCCAGCAATCAGGAAAATGAGCGTTACCCTCTTCAGTTCAGTTTAATGTCTTTATTATGCACCCCATACCCATCCTGTGGGCGGTAGTCAAAAGATTACAGAGGTACATAATGGGTCCAGGGACTGGACCCCAACAGAATATTGTCTATGATGTCCGTCAGATCTGCAGCTGCCACCCTGACAGGACCAACTCTTATACTGTTTGTTCTTCCCTTATCAGAAAAGTGCGATGTGCGTATGTAACCTGTGAACCGCCGCCCACTACAACATTCTTACCTTTATTCTCACCTACCATTTCTCACTATCACCTCTGTGTTCATCTTCAGTTTTGAGTGCATGTATTCTCCTACGTTAGTTTGCGTTACTTCCTCTCTGCAGCCATCATGAAACACACAGGATGAGTTACTGCTGCCTTGCTGTTCTGGGTTGTCTTTGAATTCATTTATTTTAAAACAGACAACGAGATAACACCCCAGTTGAACACATTCGTTCATTATTTTGAGTTTGACAACAGTTTACCAGTGTCCACACGTTTCCATTAGCCTCTTCCATGGCCTCGAACGTGAGGTGTTCAAACCTTTTCTTTTTCTTTCTGAGAAACTCTCTTTCGCCCGTGGCCTCTAACAACTGGCTTTATCTGAGAAGTGACTCAAGGTTCACAGTCTAAACCTGTGTTAATTCTCTACTGCGTTTCTTCTCTTTCTGCTACCTCTTTCTTCACTTCCTCTTTTCCCTCCATTTTAACTTCCTATCTCTTTTCCCTCCTCTATAAGCTACCTGCCTTCTTCCTCTCCTTTCTACCCCTGCCCTTCCTCCTCTTCTTTTTCCCTCCCTTTATACAACCTCCTCAGTTCTTCCCTCCACGTCGAGATGAATCTTGGGCGATCAGATAAAATCTTCTGGCAGCAGTTTTTCCCAAGTTCTCCTAGCATTAAATAGGCTCCTGGGCATTATGTGACGGTTGTGGATAGCATCCTGATGGGGGTACTGTGATATATATTTACACTACATATTACCCTCAGATATATATATATATATATATATAGATATATATATATATATATATATATATATATATATATATATATATATATATATATATATATATATGCTTAACAATTCGCAAACAGGCGAAATTATTTACAAACATTGTCTCTACGTCCACAGCAGGACTCGAACCTGCTAACTCTGTAACAGAGTCCACAGTACTTTACCACTGAGCTAGACTACACTTATATTAAACTATATACACATTTTTTTATTTTTCAAAAGTGCAGAATCGTGCATAAAGCATCGATGCAGTGCACGTGACGACACTGAGATGAAAACACTTTCTTTAACATACTTCGGATGGTTAGAATAATAGTAAATATATGAGCACGCATTGGTAAGCTTACTATTTTCAGTGACAACTTAAATGGACGGAACTAAATTGTAAAGTGTAAACAGTAAATCGTTAAGATCATTATATAGCCAGAAATATAATACGTTATAAATATATCTCATTCATTTGGCCAGCAGAACAGCCTGGTTGATTAGACCCTGATCCACTATGAGGCCTGGTCTCAGACCGAGCCGCGGGGGCGTTGACCCCCGAAACCCTCTCCAGGTAAGCTCCAGGTAGTGCTACATGTCATGTAAGATCTTGGTCTCCCTGAACCAGGTCAAAGAGGTTTGCCAGAAGCAGGTCAAACATATTTGTCAGAAGAACTAGATCAAGTAGGTTATTGCGAAAGCCAGGTCAGGTAGGTTTGCCAGAACCAGGTCAGGTAGGTTTGCCAGAACCAGGTCAGGTAGGTTTGCCAGAACCAGGTCAGGTAGGTTTGCCAGAACCAGGTCAGGTAGGTTTGCCAGAACCAGGTCAGGTAGGTTTGCCAGAACCAGGTCAGGTAGTTTTGCCAGAACCAGGTCAGGTAGGTTTGCCAGAACCAGGTCAGGTAGGTTTGCCAGAACCAGGTCAGGTAGGTTTGCCAGAACCAGGTCAGGTAGGTTTGCCAGAACCAGGTTAGGTAGGTTTGCCAGAACCAGGTGAGGTAGGTTTGCCAGAACCAGGTTAGGTAGGTTTGCCAGAACCAGGTTAGGTAGGTTTGCCAGAACCAGGTGAGGTAGGTTTGCCAGAACCAGGTCAGGTAGGTTTGCCAGAACCAGGTCAGGTAGGTTTGCCAGAACCAGGTCAGGTAGGTTTGCCAGAACCAGGTTAGGTAGGTTTGCCAGAACCAGGTTAGGTAGGTTTGCCAGAACCAGGTCAGGTAGGTTTGCCAGAACCAGGTTAGGTAGGTTTGCCAGAACCAGGTTAGGTAGGTTTGCCAGAACCAGGTTAGGTAGGTTTGCCAGAACCAGGTCAGGTAGGTTTGCCAGAACCAGGTCAGGTAGGTTTGCCAGAACCAGGTCAGGTAGGTTTGCCAGAACCAGGTTAGGTAGGTTTGCCAGAACCAGGTTAGGTAGGTTTGCCAGAACCAGGTCAGGTAGGTTTGCCAGAACCAGGTCAGGTAGGTTTGCCAGAACCAGGTCAGGTAGGTTTGCCAGAACCAGGTCAGGTAGGTTTGCCAGAACCAGGTTAGGTAGGTTTGCCAGAACCAGGTCAGGTAGGTTTGCCAGAACCAGGTCAGGTAGGTTTGCCAGAACCAGGTCAGGTAGGTTTGCCAGAACCAGGTCAGGTAGGTTTGCCAGAACCAGGTCAGGTAGGTTTGCCAGAACCAGGTCAGGTAGGTTTGCCAGAACCAGGTTAGGTAGGTTTGCCAGAACCAGGTCAGGTAGGTTTGCCAGAACCAGGTCAGGTAGGTTTGCCAGAACCAGGTCAGGTAGGTTTGCCAGAACCAGGTCAGGTAGGTTTGCCAGAACCAGGTCAGGTAGGTTTGCCAGAACCAGGTCAGGTAGGTTTGCCAGAACCAGGTCAGGTAGGTTTGCCAGAACCAGGTCAGGTAGGTTTGCCAGAACCAGGTCAGGTAGGTTTGCCAGAACCAGGTCAGGTAGGTTTGCCAGAACCAGGTCAGGTAGGTTTGCCAGAACCAGGTCAGGTAGGTTTGCCAGAACCAGGTCAGGTAGGTTTGCCAGAACCAGGTCAGGTAGGTTTGCCAGAACCAGGTCAGGTAGGTTTGCCAGAACCAGGTCAGGTAGGTTTCAGGTAGGTTTGCCAGAACCAGGTCAGGTAGGTTTGCCAGAACCAGGTCAGGTAGGTTTGCCAGAACCAGGTCAGGTAGGTTTGCCAGAACCAGGTCAGGTAGGTTTGCCAGAACCAGGTCAGGTAGGTTTGCCAGAACCAGGTCAGGTAGGTTTGCCAGAACCAGGTCAGGTAGGTTTGCCAGAACCAGGTCAGGTAGGTTTGCCAGAACCAGGTCAGGTAGGTTTGCCAGAACCAGGTCAGGTAGGTTTGCCAGAACCAGGTCAGGTAGGTTTGCCAGAACCAGGTCAGGTAGGTTTGCCAGAACCAGGTCAGGTAGGTTTGCCAGAACCAGGTCAGGTAGGTTTGCCAGAACCAGGTCAGGTAGGTTTGCCAGAACCAGGTCAGGTAGGTTTGCCAGAACCAGGTCAGGTAGGTTTGCCAGAACCAGGTCAGGTAGGTTTGCCAGAACCAGGTCAGGTAGGTTTGCCAGAACCAGGTCAGGTAGGTTTGCCAGAACCAGGTCAGGTAGGTTTGCCAGAACCAGGTCAGGTAGGTTTGCCAGAACCAGGTCAGGTAGGTTTGCCAGAACCAGGTCAGGTAGGTTTGCCAGAACCAGGTCAGGTAGGTTTGCCAGAACCAGGTCAGGTAGGTTTGCCAGAACCAGGTCAGGTAGGTTTGCCAGAACCAGGTCAGGTAGGTTTGCCAGAACCAGGTCAGGTAGGTTTGCCAGAACCAGGTCAGGTAGGTTTGCCAGAACCAGGTCAGGTAGGTTTGCCAGAACCAGGTCAGGTAGGTTTGCCAGAACCAGGTCAGGTAGGTTTGCCAGAACCAGGTCAGGTAGGTTTGCCAGAACCAGGTCAGGTAGGTTTGCCAGAACCAGGTCAGGTAGGTTTGCCAGAACCAGGTCAGGTAGGTTTGCCAGAACCAGGTCAGGTAGGTTTGCCAGAACCAGGTCAGGTAGGTTTGCCAGAACCAGGTCAGGTAGGTTTGCCAGAACCAGGTCAGGTAGGTTTGCCAGAACCAGGTCAGGTAGGTTTGCCAGAACCAGGTCAGGTAGGTTTGCCAGAACCAGGTCAGGTAGGTTTGCCAGAACCAGGTCAGGTAGGTTTGCCAGAACCAGGTCAGGTAGGTTTGCCAGAACCAGGTCAGGTAGGTTTGCCAGAACCAGGTCAGGTAGGTTTGCCAGAACCAGGTCAGGTAGGTTTGCCAGAACCAGGTCAGGTAGGTTTGCCAGAACCAGGTCAGGTAGGTTTGCCAGAACCAGGTCAGGTAGGTTTGCCAGAACCAGGTCAGGTAGGTTTGCCAGAACCAGGTCAGGTAGGTTTGCCAGAACCAGGTCAGGTAGGTTTGCCAGAACCAGGTCAGGTAGGTTTGCCAGAACCAGGTCAGGTAGGTTTGCCAGAACCAGGTCAGGTAGGTTGTCAGAACCAGGTCAAGTTGGTGAATTTCACTCGGCTGACCATAAAAAAGAGGAAATGCTTACATGTCACCTGGTATTATTATCATTGTAGTCACAGAAGTCTTGACGTCAAGTTGTGCATCAACAAACACAAGGACCTGGCAGCCGGCCTCCTCGACACTCTCTGAGAAACTTGATGGTATTATCCGTCTCCACAGCTCTCCTTTCCCACCTTTCCTTGATGTTGGTGAGGGGCTCTTGATTTAGGGAATTGGATCTGTGCTCCAGTTCCCCGAATTAAGCCTGAATGCCTTCCACATCCCCCCCCCCCCAGGCGCTGTATAATCCTCCGGGTTTAGCGCTTCCCCCTTGATTATAATAATAATAATCCTTTCCCACCTTGGCAGGGACACCCCAAGAAAAAGAAACACATTCACCATCATTCATGCAATAGCTGTCTTACCAAAAGTGCGCTAAAAAATCGAAATTCAAATGACCCTCCGAACCATTATTATTATTATGATTATTATTACGATTATTATTGTTATTATTATTATTATGTAGCCCGGAAGAGGAACCTTTAAATGGTTAACTAGATATTATTTTACTTTTTTCCTCCAGCTGTTTCTGCTTTTCGTTCATAACTGGAGAAGGCCTCAGCCGAGCGGCTTCAAACTTTCAACATAGGTGCACGGTAACAAAGATAAAATTCTTGAAACAGTTGGCACTCACAGGTGCCGCACGACCCAAGTTGAAAACTTGAGTCGTGCGGCACCTGTTGAAAAAAACGTGTCTCGTGACGAGGACGGTGAGTGAAGGCGAGTGTGTAGCTCATAATGTGACGAGGACGGTGAGTGAAGGCGAGTGTGTAGTTCATAATGTGACGAGGACGGTGAGTGAAGGCGAGTGTGTAGTTCATAATGTGACGAGGACGGTGAGTGAAGGCGAGTGTGTAGCTCATAATGTGACGAGGACGGTGAGTGAAGGCGAGTGTGTAGTTCATAATGTGACGAGGACGGTGAGTGAAGGCGAGTGTGTAGCTCATAATGTGACGAGGACGGTGAGTGAAGGCGAGTGTGTAGTTCATAATGTGACGAGGACGGTGAGTGAAGGCGAGTGTGTAGTTCATAATGTGACGAGGACGGTGAGTGAAGGCGAGTGTGTAGTTCATAATGTGACGAGGACGGTGAGTGAAGGCGAGTGTGTAGTTCATAATGTGACGAGGACGGTGAGTGAAGGCGAGTGTGTAGTTCATAATGTGACGAGGACGGTGAGTGAAGGCGAGTGTGTAGTTCATAATGTGACGAGGACGGTGAGTGAAGGCGAGTGTGTAGTTCATAATGTGACGAGGACGGTGAGTGAAGGCGTGTGTGTATCTCTTTATGTGACGAGGACGGTGAGTGAAGGCGAGTGTGTAGTTCATAATGTGACGAGGACGGTGAGTGAAGGCGAGTGTGTAGTTCATAATGTGACGAGGACGAGTGTGTAGTTCATAATGTGACGAGGACGGTGAGTGAAGGCGAGTGTGTAGTTCATAATGTGACGAGGACGGTGAGTGAAGGCGTTCATAATGTGACGAGGACGGTGAGTGAAGGCGAGTGTGTAGTTCATAATGTGACGAGGACGGTGAGTGAAGGCGAGTGTGTAGCTCATAATGTGACGAGGACGGTGAGTGAAGGCGAGTGTGTAGTTCATAATGTGACGAGGACGGTGAGTGAAGGCGAGTGTGTAGTTCATAATGTGACGAGGACGGTGAGTGAAGGCGAGTGTGTAGTTCATAATGTGACGAGGACGGTGAGTGAAGGCGAGTATGTAGTTCATAATGTGACGAGGACGGTGTGTGAAGGCGAGTGTGTAGCTCATAATGTGACGAGGACGGTGAGTGAAGGCGAGTGTGTAGCTGCACGTCTCTCCAATTTACCTGAAAAATAGTCTAAAACCTTGAATTGCCATTAAATCACGGTACAGCCTGGTTGATCAGGCCTTGATCCACCACCAGGCCTGGTCACGAACTAGTCCGCGGGGGCGTTGACCCCCAAAACACCCTCCAAGTATATAAAATTTAGTCTGCCTTTTCACGATGGTTGGAATATATAATGAGTGATACGTCATGCAGCCAGGATAGTAACTGTTAGGTTTAATTTGTATACAAGAAAATTTATCACAGGAGTAAATAAAAAAGAACTTGGGATCATTGTAATCGTTGCCATAACTGGTCAGTCATTTTTCTAATGTCTTGAAATTTTGAACACAGATGTGGTTTCCTGAAGACATTCTCTGCGATGTACTTCTTTCCACAAGTACATATTTATCAGTTTTATCAAATGAATAATGACAGATTTACCTTCAGCAACTAAAGAATACCTCCACTGCTCGCCTTCATAAATATTAACCTTGATGTATCTTATAATTATCATGATACTTCATAAGTTTGAGCTGTGTAAGCCCTACACTGACAAATTTGCTGGTACACAAACTAAACGTAACAGTTACTATCCTGGCCGTGTGTTGCATCATTATACTTGTGGCATGCAAAGAGTTCGTAACCTTTATTCGGCGCATGTACACACCCTCAGCGAACCAGGGGACTGAGGGTTGACGATGGGGCCCCGTCGTTCAACCAGTACCCAGGTTCCAGCCAATGAGAAGATGGTTTTGGCAATCGCAGAAGTTATGTGGGTACCACTCTCCTGTCTGCCCTTGTCATTCCCATTCTAGAGCTGGTTGAAGCAGGGTCTGCTCTCTAGTGGCTTCTATTCTGCCTTGCTTACCGTGGAGTGCACTAATACCTATTGCTGTACATAGTGCATATAGTGTACATGCTTCTGTTCTAAATTGGTGAAGGATAATATATGTCAAAAGTTTTCTGCTGTGTTTATTTTGCTCCCTTTACACCCAGGATAACAGGCCTTTGGGACTCCTGGGTTGTAATATGGGTAGCCTGTCCGAGAGCTGGAGCTGGACTTAGAGAAAGGGTTGAGCCTAGGGTGAAGCTGGAAGCAGGAACATTGTGTAGCTTGCTGTCTGGCATTGCATTAGCTTTGCCAATGCTTTACAAACTTTGCGTGTCAGTTGCTTTGCTATGGTCAGCCTTGCTATTGTATGATCGTTCAACAGCTCGCTACTAGCGTGTTCAGGTGTGCTCGCTTCACTACGGTCAATCTTGTGGTAACCCCTTCCAAGCTCTTTTTTTTTATCCCCTGGTGTGGTTTTTTTTTTAGTGAGGGGATGCGGGCTACCATCCGCCCATGTCTTGGACCTAAGCTAGCCCGACTGTCTGCTGTCTCGCTCTAAGTTTAGGGTTTGGCTTTTTGTCACGAGGAAAGCTGAGCTCTATCTAAGAGTTGGATGGTTGAGAGGAAAGGCGGTCCCATTATTTTGTGCCATGGCAGCACGGTTACCACTGGGAGGTGGCAGCCTAATCCTGAGCCTTCTCGGGGTGGGGGTGTGGCATGCAAAGAGTACGTAACCTTTATTCGGCGCATGTACACACCCTCAGCGAACCAGGGGACTGAGGGTTGACGATGGGGCCCCGTCGTTCAACCAGTACCCAGGTTCTAGCCAATGAGAAGATGGTTTTGGCAATCGCAGAGGTTATGTGGGTACCACTCTCCTGTCTGCCCTTGTCATTCCCATTCTAGAGCTGGTTGAAGCACGGTCTGCTCTATTCTGCCTTGCTTACCGTGGAGTGCACTAATACTTATTGCTGTATATAGTGTATATAGTGTACATACTTCTGTTCTAAAATGGTGAAGGATAATTTAAATCAAAAGTTTTTCTGCTGTTTATTTTGCTCCCTTTACACCCAGGATAACAGGCCTTTGGGACTCCTGGGTTGTAATAATACTCGAGTCATCCTCAAAAGCCAGACTAAAATTTATATACCCTGACTTAATGGCAATAAAAATTTTCACACTGTTGTTCACGTAATATGGAGAGACGTGCAGCTACAGTCCTTCACTGTAGGACAGCTACAGTCCTTCACTGTAGGAC
Source organism: Cherax quadricarinatus (assembly GCF_038502225.1). Classification (NCBI taxonomy): domain Eukaryota; kingdom Metazoa; phylum Arthropoda; class Malacostraca; order Decapoda; family Parastacidae; genus Cherax; species Cherax quadricarinatus. The sequence continues at coordinate 27,899,336 of NC_091324.1, read as the reverse complement.
AGCTACAGTCCTTCACTGTAGGACAGCTACAGTCCTTCACTGTAGGACAGCTACAGTCCTTCACTCTAGGACAGCTACAGTCCTTCACTGTAGGACAGCTACAGTCCTTCACTGTAGGACAGCTACAGTCCTTCACTCTAGGACAGCTACAGTCCTTCACTGTAGGACAGCTACAGTCCTTCACTCTAGGACAGCTACAGTCCTTCACTGTAGGACAGCTACAGTCCTTGACTCTAGGACAGCTACAGTCCTTCACTCTAGGACAGCTACAGTCCTTCACTGTAGGACAGCTACAGTCCTTCACTCTAGGACAGCTACAGTCCTTGACTCTAGGACAGCTACAGTCCTTCACTGTAGGACAGCTACAGTCCTTGACTCTAGGACAGCTACAGTCCTTCACTGTAGGACAGCTACAGTCCTTGACTCTAGGACAGCTACAGTCCTTCACTCTAGGACAGCTACAGTCCTTCACTGTAGGACAGCTACAGTCCTTCACTGTAGGACAGCTACAGTCCTTCACTGTAGGACAGCTACAGTCCTTCACTGTAGGACAGCTACAGTCCTTCACTGTAGGACAGCTACAGTCCTTCACTGTAGGACAGCTACAGTCCTTCACTGTAGGACAGCTACAGTCCTTCACTGTAGGACAGCTACAGTCCTTCACTGTAGGACAGCTACAGTCCTTCACTGTAGGACAGCTACAGTCCTTCACTGTAGGACAGCTACAGTCCTTCACTGTAGGACAGCTACAGTCCTTCACTGTAGGACAGCTACAGTCCTTCACTCTAGGACAGCTACAGTCCTTCACTGTAGGACAGCTACAGTCCTTCACTGTAGGACAGCTACAGTCCTTCACTGTAGGACAGCTACAGTCCTTCACTGTAGGACAGCTACAGTCCTTCACTCTAGGACAGCTACAGTCCTTCACTCTAGGACAGCTACAGTCCTTCACTGTAGGACAGCTACAGTCCTTCACTCTAGGACAGCTACAGTCCTTCACTGTAGGACAGCTACAGTCCTTCACTCTAGGACAGCTACAGTCCTTCACTCTAGGACAGCTACAGTCCTTCACTGTAGGACAGCTACAGTCCTTCACTGTAGGACAGCTACAGTCCTTCACTGTAGGACAGCTACAGTCCTTCACTGTAGGACAGCTACAGTCCTTCACTCTAGGACAGCTACAGTCCTTCACTCTAGGACAGCTACAGTCCTTCACTGTAGGACAGCTACAGTCCTTCACTCTAGGACAGCTACAGTCCTTCAGTGTAGGACAGCTACAGTCCTTCACTGTAGGACAGCTACAGTCCTTCACTCTAGGACAGCTACAGTCCTTCGCTGTAGGACAGCTACAGTCCTTCACTGTAGGACAGCTACAGTCCTTCACTCTAGGACAGCTACAGTCCTTCGCTGTAGGACAGCTACAGTCCTTGACTCTAGGACAGCTACAGTCCTTCACTCTAGGACAGCTACAGTCCTTCGCTGTAGGACAGCTACAGTCCTTCACTGTAGGACAGCTACAGTCCTTGACTCTAGGACAGCTACAGTCCTTCACTCTAGGACAGCTACAGTCCTTCACTCTAGGACAGCTACAGTCCTTCACTCTAGGACAGCTACAGTCCTTCACTGTAGGACAGCTACAGTCCTTGACTCTAGGACAGCTACAGTCCTTCAGTGTAGGACAGCTACAGTCCTTCACTCTAGGACAGCTACAGTCCTTCACTCTAGGACAGCTACAGTCCTTCAGTGTAGGACAGGTACAGTCCTTCACTCTAGGACATCTACAGTCCTTCACTCTAGGACAGCTACAGTCCTTCAGTGTAGGACAGGTACAGTCCTTCACTCTAGGACAGCTACAGTCCTTCAGTGTAGGACAGGTACAGTCCTTCACTCTAGGACAGCTACAGTCCTTCAGTGTAGGACAGCTACAGTCCTTCACTCTAGGACAGCTACAGTCCTTCAGTGTAGGACAGCTACAGTCCTTCACTCTAGGACAGCTACAGTCCTTCAGTGTAGGACAGCTACAGTCCTTCACTCTAGGACAGCTACAGTCCTTCAGTGTAGGACAGCTACAGTCCTTCACTCTAGGACAGCTACAGTCCTTCAGTGTAGGACAGCTACAGTCCTTCACTCTAGGACAGCTACAGTCCTTCACTCTAGGACAGCTACAGTCCTTCGCTGTAGGACAGCTACAGTCCTAGGACAGCTACAGTCCTTGACTGTAGGACAGCTACAGTCCTTCACTCTAGGACAGCTACAGTCCTTCACTCTAGGACAGCTACAGTCCTTCACTGTAGGACAGCTACAGTCCTTGACTTCACTACAGTCCTTCACTCTAGGACAGCTACAGTCCTTCACTCTAGGACAGCTACAGTCCTTGACTCTAGGACAGCTACAGTAGGACAGCTACAGTCCTTCACTCTAGGACAGCTACAGTCCTTCACTGTAGGACAGCTACAGTCCTTCACTCTAGGACAGCTACAGTCCTTCACTCTAGGACAGCTACAGTCCTTCAGTGTAGGACAGCTACAGTCCTTCAGTGTAGGACAGCTACAGTCCTTCACTCTAGGACAGCTACAGTCCTTCACTCTAGGACAGCTACAGTCCTTCACTCTAGGACAGCTACAGTCCTTCAGTGTAGGACAGCTACAGTCCTTCACTCTAGGACAGCTACAGTCCTTCACTGTAGGACTACAGTCCTTCACTTCTAGGACAGCTACAGTCCTTCAGCTACAGTCCTTCAGTGTAGGACAGCTACAGTCCTTCACTCTAGGACAGCTACAGTCTTCTTCAGTGTACAGGACAGCTACAGTCACTCTTACAGTCCTTCTAGGACAGCTACAGTCCTTCACTCTAGGACAGCTACAGTCCTTCACTCTAGGACAGCTACAGTCCTTCAGTGTAGGACAGCTACAGTCCTTCACTCTAGGACAGCTACAGTCCTTCACTGTAGGACAGCTACAGTCCTTCACTCTAGGACAGCTACAGTCCTTCACTGTACGACTGTTGCTGCAAAAAAAATGGATTCATGGAATCAGGTAATTTTCGTAGGAATGTGTTTTCTGATGCGCTTCAAAGTTTGTACTATGATCTCTGTGTTTCCTTGATATAAATGTGAGAACAAACAGCCAGAGTTAGTTTAGTGTCTTTATTAAGCACTCCATACCCATCCTGATGGCGGGAGTCAACACATTACACAGGTACATAATGGGTCCAGGGACTGGACTCTAAAGTTATGATAGCTGAACAAGTTATAAAGGTAATGAACCCCAGGTAGATTTGGTCACAGTCGTCACCAACTTACAAAGATAATGAACCATCTATACGTGCAGAAAAAAAAAGTTTATTTTTTTTAGACATTCTGAACACTGATACATATATTTTTCTGAAGTTAACACCAGAAAACTTTCACACTAGTAACACTCAGTCATTGTCTTCTTTATACACTTATACATATGCATGTATACATGTCCATATGTATACATATTCACAAGTATATATCCCTACAAACATATACATGCACACATACACAAAAGAATACATATTGCCCAACATATACCTTCTTATATTCATATATACACAAACGTGTACATACGTACATTCACATAATAATACATACACTCCTACATATACACAGGTACATTATACATACATACAGTCGTGCAAAAAAGTGTGCATTCATGTTTGAATAAATTTGCAAAAATATTCGCGCAGCCATTCATACAGAAAAGCATAATTATATATATGTTAGAGACCATCTTGGAGACTGTTAGAGACCATCTTGGAGACTGTTAGCATCATCAATCATCATCATCATCATCATCATCAATCATCATCATCATCATCAATCATCATCCTCCATCATCATCATCATCAATCATCATCCTCCATCATCATCATCATCATCAATCATCATCCTCCATCATCATCATCATCATCAATCATCATCATCCTCCATCATCATCATCATCATCAATCATCATCATCATCATCATCATCATCAATCATCATTATCATCATCATCATCATCATCAATCATCATCATCATCATCAATCATCATCATCATCAATCATCATCATCAATCATCATCATCATCAATCATCATCATCATCATCATCATCAATATCATCAATCATCATCATCAATCATCATCATCATCATCATCATCATCATCAATCATCATCAATCATCATCATCATCATCATCATCATCAATCATCATCATCATCATCAATCATCATCATCATCATCATCATCATCATCATCATCATCAATCATCGTCATCATCATCATCATCAACAATCATCATCAATCATCATCAGTCATCAATCATCATCAATCATCATCATCATCATCAATCATCATCATCATCATCATCAATCATCATCATCATCAATCATCATCATCATCATCATCATCATCAATCATCATCATCATCATCATCATCAATCATCATCATCAATCATCATCATCATCATCAATCATCATCATCATCATCATCAATCATCATCATCATCATCATCAATCATCATCATCATCATCAATCATCATCATCATCATCAATCATCATCATCATCATCATCATCATCATCAATCATCATCATCAATCATCATCATCATCATCATCATCAATCATCATCATCATCATCATCATCAATCATCATCATCATCATCAATCATCATCATCAATCATCATCATCATCATCATCAATCATCATCATCATCAATCATCATCATCATCAATCATCATCATCATCAATCATCATCATCATCAATCATCATCATCATCAATCATCATCATCATCAATCATCATCATCAATCATCATCATCATCATCAATCATCATCATCATCATCATCATCATCATCATCATCATCATCATCATCATCAATCATCATCATCATCATCATCATCATCAATCATCATCATCATCATCATCATCATCAATCATCATCATCATCATTATCAATCATCATCATCAATCATCATCATCATCATCATCATCATCATCATCATCATCATCATCAATCATCATCATCATCATCATCATCATACATCAATCATCATCATCATCAATCATCATCATCATCATCATCATCATCATCAATCATCATCATCATCATCAATCATCATCATCAATCATCAATCATCATCAATCATCATCATCAATCATCATCATCATCATCATCATCAATCATCATCAATCATCATCATCATCAATCATCATCATCATCATCATCATCATCAATCATCATCATCATCATCATCATCAATCATCATCATCATCATCATCATCATCATCATCATCATCATCATCATCAATCATCATCATCATCATCATCAATCATCATCATCAATCATCATCAATCATCATCATCATCATCATCATCATCATCACCATCATCATCATCATTATCAATCATCATCATCACCACCATCATCACAATCAATCACCACCATCATCACAATCATCACCATCAATCATCACAATCAATCATCATCACCATCATCACAATCAATCATCATCATCATCACCATCATCATCATTACAATCAATCATCACCATCATCATCATCAATCATCATCATCATCATCATCTGCATCATCACAATCATCATCATCATCATCATCAGACCATCTTGGAGACTGTTAGAGACCATCTTGGAGACTGTTAGAGACCATCTTGGTGACTGTTAGAGACCATCTTGGAGACTGTTAGAGACTACATCTTGGTGACTGTTAGAGACCATCTTGGAGACTGTTAGAGACTACATCTTGGTGACTGTTAGAGACCATCTTGGAGACTGTTAGAGACTATCTTGGAGACTGTTAGAGACTACATCTTGGAGACTGTTAGAGACCATCTTGGTGACTGTTAGAGACTACATCTTGGTGACTGTTAGAGACCATCTTGGAGACTGTTAGAGACTATCTTGGAGACTGTTAGAGACCATCTTGGAGACTGTTAGAGACCATCTTGGAGACTGTTAGAGACTACATCTTGGTGACTGTTAGAGACCATCTTGGAGACTGTTAGAGACTATCTTGGAGACTGTTAGAGACCATCTTGGAGACTGTTAGAGACCATCTTGGTGACTGTTAGAGACCATCTTGGAGACTGTTAGAGACTACATCTTGGAGACTGTTAGAGACCATCTTGGAGACTGTTAGAGACTACATCTTGGAGACTGTTAGAGACCATCTTGGAGACTGTTAGAGACCATCTTGGAGACTGTTAGAGACCATCTTGGAGACTGTTAGAGACCATCTTGGAGACTGTTAGAGACCATCTTGGAGACTGTTAGAGACCATCTTGGAGACTGTTAGAGACCATCTTGGAGACTGTTAGAGACCATCTTGGAGACTGGTAGAGACCATCTTGGAGACTGTTAGAGACCATCTTGGAGACTGTTAGAGACCATCTTGGAGACTGTTAGAGACCATCTTGGAGACTGTTAGAGACTACATCTTGGTGACTGTTAGAGACCATCTTGGAGACTGTTAGAGACTACATCTTGGTGACTGTTAGAGACCATCTTGGAGACTGTTAGAGACTACATCTTGGTGACTGTTAGAGACCATCTTGGAGACTGTTAGAGACTATCTTGGAGACTGTTAGAGACTACATCTTGGAGACTGTTAGAGACCATCTTGGAGACTGTTAGAGACCATCTTGGAGACTGTTAGAGACTACATCTTGGAGACTGTTAGAGACCATCTTGGAGACTGTTAGAGACCATCTTGGAGACTGTTAGAGATCATCTTGGAGACTGTTAGAGATCATCTTGGAGACTGTTAGAGACCATCTTGGAGACCGTTAGAGACTGCATCTTGGAGACTGAGACTGCATCTTGGAGACTGTTAGAGACCATCTTGGATACTGTTAGAGACTACATCTTGGAGACTGATACTGCATCTTGGAGACTGTTAGAGACCATCTTGGAGACTGTTAGAGACCATCTTGGAAACTGTTAGAGACCATCTTGACTGTTAGAGACCATCTTGGATACTGTTAGAGACCATCTTGGAGACTGTTAGAGACCATCTTGGAGACTGTTAGAGATCATCTTGGAAACTGTTCAAGACCATCTTGGAGACCGTTAGAGACTGCATCTTGGAGACTGTTAGAGACCATCTTGGAGACCGTTAGAGACCATCTTGGATACTGTTAGAGACTGCATCTTGTAGACTGTTTGAGACTGCATCTTGGAGACTGATAGAGACCCATCTTGGAGACTGTTAGAGATCATCTTGGAGACTGTTAGAGACCATCTTGGAGACTGTTAGAGACCACCTTGGAGACCGTTAGAGACTGCATCTTGGAGACTGTTAGAGACCATCTTGGATACTGTTAGAAACTGCATCTTGGAGACTGTTAGAGACCATCTTGGAGACTGTTAGAGACCATCTTGGAAACTGTTAGAGACCATCTTGGAGACTGTTAGAGACCATCTTGGAGACTGTTAGAGACTATCTTGGAGACTGTTAGAGACCATCTTGGAGACTGTTAGAGACCATCTTGGAAACTGTTCAAGACCATCTTGGAGACTGTTAGAGACCATCTTGGATACCGTTAGAGACCATCATGGAAACTGTTCAAGACCATCTTGGAGACCGTTAGAGACTGCATCTTGGAGACTGTTAGAGACCATCTTGGAGACTGTTAGAGACCATCTTGGAGACCGTTAGAGACTGCATCTTGGAGACTGTTAGAGACCATCTTGGAGACTGTTAGAGACCATCTTGGAGACTGTTAGAGACCATCTTGGAGACTGTTAGAGACCATCTTGGAGACTGTTAGAGACCATCTTGGAGACTGTTAGAGACTATATCTTGGAGACTGTTAGAGACTACATCTTGGAGACTGTTAGGGACTACATCTTGGAGACTGTTAGAGACCATCTTGGAGACTGTTAGAGACCATCTTGGAGACTGTTAGAGACTACATCTTGGAGACTGTTAGAGACCATCTTGGAGACTGTTAGAGACCATCTTGGAGACTGTTAGAGACTACATCTTGGAGACTGTTAGAGACTACATCTTGGAGACTGTTAGAGACTACATCTTGGAGACTGTTAGAGACCATCTTGGAGACTGTTAGAGACCATCTTGGAGACTGTTAGAGACCATCTTGGAGACTGTTAGAGACCATCTTGGAGACTGTTAGAGACTACATCTTGGAGACTGTTAGAGACCATCTTGGAGACTGTTAGAGACCATCTTGGAGACTGTTAGAGACCATCTTGGAGACTGTTAGAGACTACATCTTGGAGACTGTTAGAGACCATCTTGGAGACTGTTAGAGACTACATCTTGGAGACTGTTAGAGACTACATCTTGGAGACTGTTAGAGACCATCTTGGAGACTGTTAGAGACCATCTTGGAGACTGTTAGAGACCATCTTGGAGACTGTTAGAGACCATCTTGGAGACTGTTAGAGACCATCTTGGAGACTGTTAGAGACCATCTTGGAGACTGTTAGAGACCATCTTGGAGACTGTTAGAGACTACATCTTGGAGACTGTTAGAGATCATCTTGGAGACTGTTAGAGACCATCTTGGAGACTGTTAGAGACTACATCTTGGAGACTGTTAGAGACCATCTTGGATACTGTTAGAGACCATCTTGGAGACTGTTAGAGACTACATCTTGGAGACTGTTAGAGACTACATCTTGGAGACTGTTAGAGACCATCTTGGAGACTGTTAGAGACCATCTTGGAGACTGTTAGAGACTATATCTTGGAGACTGTTAGAGACTACATCTTGGAGACTGTTAGAGACCATCTTGGAGACTGTTAGAGACCATCTTGGAGACCGTTATAGACTGCATCTTGGAGACTGTTAGAGACCATCTTGGAGACTGTTAGAGACCATCTTGGAGACTGTTAGAGACCATCTTGGAGACTGTTAGAGATCATCTTGGAGACTGTTAGAGACCATCTTGGAGACCGTTAGAGACTGCATCTTGGAGACTGAGACTGCATCTTGGAGACTGTTAGAGACCATCTTGGATACTGTTAGAGACTACATCTTGGAGACTGATACTGCATCTTGGAGACTGTTAGAGACCATCTTGGAGACTGTTAGAGACCATCTTGGAAACTGTTAGAGACCATCTTGGAGACTGTTAGAGACCATCTTGGATACTGTTAGAGACCATCTTGGAGACTGTTAGAGACCATCTTGGAGACTGTTAGAGACCATCTTGGAAACTGTTCAAGACCATCTTGGAGACCGTTAGAGACTGCATCTTGGAGACTGTTAGAGACCATCTTGGAGACCGTTAGAGACCATCTTGGATACTGTTAGAGACTGCATCTTGTAGACTGTTTGAGACTGCATCTTGGAGACTGATAGAGACCATCTTGGAGACTGTTAGAGACCATCTTGGAGACTGTTAGAGACCATCTTGGAGACTGTTAGAGACCACCTTGGAGACCGTTAGAGACTGCATCTTGGAGACTGTTAGAGACCATCTTGGATACTGTTAGAAACTGCATCTTGGAGACTGTTAGAGACCATCTTGGAGACTGTTAGAGACCATCTTGGAAACTGTTAGAGACCATCTTGGAGACTGTTAGAGACCATCTTGGAGACTGTTAGAGACTATCTTGGAGACTGTTAGAGACCATCTTGGAGACTGTTAGAGACCATCTTGGAAACTGTTCAAGACCATCTTGGAGACTGTTAGAGACCATCTTGGATACCGTTAGAGACCATCTTGGAAACTGTTCAAGACCATCTTGGAGACCGTTAGAGACTGCATCTTGGAGACTGTTAGAGACCATCTTAGAGACCGTTAGAGACCATCTTGGATACTGTTAGAGACTGCATCTTGTAGACTGTTTGAGACTGCATCTAGGAGACTTGATAGAGACCATCTTGGAGACTGTTAGAGACCATCTTGGATACTGTTAGAGACTGCATCTTGCAGACTGATACTGCATCTTGGAGACTGTTAGAGACCATCTTGGAAACTGTTAGAGACCATCTTGGAGACTGTTAGAGACCATCTTGGAGACTGTTAGAGACCATCTTGGAGACAGTTACTGACCATCTTGGAAACTGTTCAAGACCATCTTGGAGACTGTTAGAGAACATCTTGGAGACCGTTAGAGACCATCTTGGAAACTGTTCAAGACCATCTTGGAGACCGTTAGAGACTGCATCTTGGAGACTGTTAGAGACCATCTTGGAGACCGTTAGAGACCATCTTGGATACTGTTAGAGACTGCATCTTGTAGACTGTTTGAGATTGCATCTTGGAGACTGATAGAGACCATCTTGGAGACTGTTAGAGACCATCTTGGAGACTGTTAGAGACCATCTTGGAAACTGTTCAAGACCATCTTGGAGACCGTTAGAGACTGCATCTTGGAGACTGTTTGAGACTGCATCTTGGAGACTGTGAGAGACCATCTTGGAGACTGTGAGGGACCATCTTGGAGACTGTGAGAGACCATCTTGGAGACTGTTAGAGACCATCTTGGAGACTTCATCTTACAAATTACAACTAACTGATAAGTTTGTAACTCCCGGTGCAATACATCGTGACTGCTACACGCTACAGCTGTAATTATTAAAGCTGTGCTTAAAGCTATATCTTTAATATTTCCAGAAATTGTTAAATTTATTTTAAATCGTTGCGTAAAACACACATTGCCATCTGGCAACCCCGGGAGGCGAAGGTATAAATGGTGTTACGAGAGAAGAGGCTTCTTCAGTGTTAGTTGGTACCTGGTCCTGGTAGTATCTGTGTGGCATGCACATGCACCATACCTTTACCTAACATCCTTATATTATCTGGTGTAATGAGATTACTGGTAGAAGCATCCGCCAGTTGCGTGGATATTCTTACTGGCTATGTGTGAACTTTGTTATACCCCGCTGTGGATGACGTGGATGTTAAGTTCAGAGGTCGACAGAAACGCCTGTAACGGGGAATTAAGATAAAGAAGTTTAGAACTTAGAAGAAGTGAGACGTGTGAGGGAATAATGGATGTAAGAGTGGTTGAGAAAGTGGCGCAGGAGCAAGGTCAAGTAGTTCACTGACCTTGTTTCAACTGAACTGTTTACCACGCGAGTGTGTTGAGTACTGTATGACCTGTGTTTAGTACAGCTTGACAGGTGTTGAGTACTGTAGGACCGGTATCTAGTGCTGTTTGACGGGTGTTGAGTACTGTCTGACGGGTGTTGAGTACTATCTGACAGGTGTTGAGTACTACATGACCGGTATTTAGTGCTGTTTGACGGGTGTTGAGTACTGTCTGACAGATGCTGAGTACTATTTGACTGGTGTTGAGTACTGGGCCTTCATGAATATCGCGAAAACTGGCCACTTGAAGGTAGAACAGAGATTCATCATTGAAGGTAGACCAGAGACTCATCATTGAAGGTAGACCAGAGACTCATCATTGAAGGTAGACCAGAGACTCATCCTTTAAGGTAGACTAGAGACTCATCCTTTAAGGTAGACCAGAGACTCATCATTGAAGGTAAACCAGAGACTTGAACTATACAGAAGATAAGTATCCTCGGTACTTCAAGTTTACCTTAGGTGTGACAACAGATCCTCACTATATAAAGTAATCTATCTAAATCTTAGCGATGATAGTTTAGAGAGGGAGCAGAGAGCATGGTGCGTGTGGTGTAGCACAGACACGACATGACAAGTGTATCGTTGAAGTGCATCAGCGAGTGTAAGAGAGTGCAACAAGTACCAGATACACATGCATACCCTGGTATCTGAGAGTGAGAGGAGCCAGGGTGTAGTTCACTCCACTGCCCTCTCCCTCTCTCTCTCCCTCGACTCACACAACGAACTCCCACCCACAGATGGTATGTTGTCTTCCTTTTCTATATGGTATATATATACATATGTGTGTGTGTGTGTGTGTGTGTGTGTATGTGTTTATGTAAAATAGTAGAGCATATGAAAGATTATGAATCTCCTCCAGCGTACATGAGGCTGGACGCGAGCCGAGTGTGCAGCAAGCATTTTCTCTCTGGATGGCCACGCTGAGACGCTGCAACATGAACACACACACACACACTCACACACACACTGACTCACACACACACACACACACACACACACACACACACACATATACACATACACATACACACAGAGGCGGGGCCAGGAGCTGAGTCTCGACCCCTGCAACCACAATTAGGTGAGTACAATTAGGCGAGTACACACACACATACACACACACACATACAGACACACACACACACACACACACACACACACACATATATATATATATATATATATATATATATATATATATATATATATATATATATATATATATATATATATAATGTATTATGCAAATGTCGCAAACCAAAGGAGACAGGATGCAAAACACAACCACGGGGGCAGTAGGATGATAGTTCTAGGCCTTTCGTGTTACAATCAACACATCAGGAGCTTGCGAAGTTGCAGAAAAAAGTAGGATGTCCAAGCATATGCGATCACAAGTGAAGACGTCTTCTGGGATCGTATTTGTTTGGACATCCTTCTGCTTTCTGCAACTTTGCAAGCTCCTGATGATGTGGTAGTTTTGTATATATATATATATATATATATATATATATATATATATATATATATATATATATATATATATATATATATATCGAAAGGATAACATAAGATTTATTCAAGAAAATATACAGGTATTTAAGTGTGTGTAGCATAAAGTTACGTGATGATTGTGAGAACACATAGATGTTTTAAGTATAGTATGATGTTACATTATATAGAGACATCCTAGGATAAAACTCTCAGGTCATGGATTACCTCAGGTTCCACTTGACCTGAGGCAACCTCTGCCTGTCCGGCAGGCTGACTGGCTGGCTGTCCGGCAGGCAGGCAGACAGACAGGCTGGCAGGCAGGCAGACAGACAGGCTGGCAGGCAGACAGACAGGCTGGCAGGCAGGCAGACAGGCTGGCAGGCAGGCAGGCCACGGAATAATACCAGAATAATAAAAAAGAAACAGTGTGTAGTGTTGTAACATATTTCATGATCACAGCAACCTGCATGAACCACCATGTACTGACGTGTGTAGCAATAACTAGATGGTGCTGAAGTAACTAGATGGTGCTGCAGTAACTAGATGGTGCTGCAGTAACTAGATGGTGCTGAAGTAACTAGATGGTGCTGCAGTAACTAGATGGTGCTGCAGTAACTAGATGGTGCTGCAATAACTAGATGGTGCTGAAGTAACTAGATGGCTGTAACTAGAAGTAACTAGATGGTGCTGCAGTAACTAGATGGTGCTGCAGTAACTAGATGGTGCTGCAATAACTAGATGGTGCTGTAACTAGATGGTGCTGCAATAACTAGATGGTGCTGCAGTAACTAGATGGTGCTGATGGTGCTGCAGTAACTAGATGGTGCTGAAGTAACTAGATGGTGCTGCAGTAACTAGATGGTGCTGCAGTAACTAGATGGTGCTGCAGTAACTAGATGGTGCTGCAGTAACTAGATGGTGCTGCAGTAACTAGATGGTGCTGCAGTAACTAGATGGTGCTGAAGTAACTAGATGGTGCTGCAGTAACTAGATGGTGCTGCAGTAACTAGATGGTGCTGCAGTAACTAGATGGTGCTGCAGTAACTAGATGGTGCTGCAGTAACTAGATGGTGCTGCAGTAACTAGATGGTGCTGCAGTAACTAGATGGTGCTGAAGTAACTAGATGGTGCTGCAGTAACTAGATGGTGCTGAAGTAACTAGATGGTGCTGCAGTAACTAGATGGTGCTGCAGTAACTAGATGGTGCTGCAGTAACTAGATGGTGCTGCAGTAACTAGATGGTGCTGCAGTAACTAGATGGTGCTGCAGTAACTAGATGGTGCTGCAGTAACTAGATGGTGCTGCAGTAACTAGATGGTGCTGAAGTAACTAGATGGTGCTGCAGTAACTAGATGGTGCTGCAGTAACTAGATGGTGCTGCAGTAACTAGATGGTGCTGCAGTAACTAGATGGTGCTGCAGTAACTAGATGGTGCTGAAGTAACTAGATGGTGCTGCAGTAACTAGATGGTGCTGCAGTAACTAGATGGTGCTGCAGTAACTAAATGGTGCTAGTAACTAGATGGTGCTGTAACTGCAGTAACTAGATGGTGCTGCAGTAACTAGATGGTGCTGAAGTAACTAGATGGTGCTGCAGTAACTAGATGGTGCTGCAGTAACTAGATGGTGCTGCAGTAACTAGATGGTGCTGCAGTAACTAGATGGTGCTGCAGTAACTAGATGGTGCTGAAGTAACTAGATGGTGCTGCAGTAACTAGATGGTGCTGCAGTAACTAGATGGTGCTGCAGTAACTAGATGGTGCTGCAGTAACTAGATGGTGCTGCAGTAACTAGATGGTGCTGAAGTAACTAGATGGTGCTGAAGTAACTAGATGGTGCTGCTAGATGGTGCTGCAGTAACTAGATGGTGCTGCAGTAACTAGATGGTGCTGCAATAACTAGATGGTGCTGAAGTAACTAGATGGTGCTGCAATAACTAGATGGTGCTGAAGTAACTAGATGGTGCTGCAATAACTAGATGGTGCTGAAGTAACTAGATGGTGCTGCAGTAACTAGATGGTGCTGCAGTAACTAGATGGTGCTGAAGTAACTAGATGGTGCTGCAGTAACTAGATGGTGCTGAAGTAACTAGATGGTGCTGCAGTAACTAGATGGTGCTGAAGTAACTAGATGGTGCTGAAGTAACTAGATGGTGCTGAAGTAACTAGATGGTGGTGCAGTAACTAGACTAGATGGTGCTGGTGCTGCAGTAACTAGTTGGTGCTGGAGTAACTAGATGGTGCTGAAGTAACTAGATGGTGCTGCAGTAACTAGATGGTGCTGAAGTAACTAGATGGTGCTGCAGTAACTAGATGGTGCTGCAGTAACTAGATGGTGCTGAAGTAACTAGATGGTGCTGCAGTAACTAGATGGTGCTGCAGTAACTAGATGGTGCTAGATGGTGCTGAAGTAACTAGATGGTGCTGCAGTAACTAGATGGTGCTGCAGTAACTAGATGGTGCTGCAGTAACTAAATGGTGCTGCAGTAACTAGATGGTGCTGCAATAACTAGATGGTGCTGCAGTAACTAGATGGTGCTGATGGTGCTGCAGTAACTAGATGGTGCTGCAGTAACTAGATGGTGCTGAAGTAACTAGATGGTGTGCAATAACTGAAGTAACAGTAACTAGATGTGCTGTAACTAGATGGTGCTGCAGTAACTAGATGGTGCTGCAGTAACTAGATGGTGCTGAAGTAACTAGATGGTGCTGCAGTAACTAGATGGTGCTGCAGTAACTAGATGGTGCTGCTGCAATAACTAGATGGTGCTGAAGTAACTAGATGGTGCTGAAGTAACTAGATGGTGCTGCTGCAAGTAACTAGATGGTGCTGCAGTAACTAGATGGTGCTGCAGTAACTAGATGGTGCTGCAGTAACTAGATGGTGCTGCAGTAACTAGATGGTGCTGCAGTAACTAGATGGTGCTGATGGTGCTGCAGTAACTAGATGGTGCTGAAGTAACTAGATGGTGCTGAAGTAACTAGATGGTGCTGCTGCAGTAACTAGATGGTGCTGCAGTAACTAGGTGGTGCTGCAGTAACTAGATGGTGCTGCAGTAACTAGATGGTGCTGCAGTAACTAGATGGTGCTGAAGTAACTAGATGGTGCTGCAGTAACTAGATGGTGCTGAAGTAACTAGATGGTGCTGAAGTAACTAGATGGTGCTGCAGTAACTAGATGGTGCTGCAGTAACTAGATGGTGCTGCAGTAACTAGATGGTGCTGAAGTAACTAGATGGTGCTGCAGTAACTAGATGGTGCTGAAGTAACTAGATGGTGCTGCTGAAGTAACTAGATGGTGCTGCAGTAACTAGATGGTGCTGAAGTAACTAGATGGTGCTGAAGTAACTAGATGGTGTGCTGCTGAAGTAACTAGATGGTGCTGCTGAAGTAACTAGATGGTGCTGAAGAATGGTGCTGTAACTAGATGGTGCTGAAGTAACTAGATGGTGCTGAAGTAACTAGATGGTGCTGAAGTAACTAGATGGTGCTGCAGTAACTAGATGGTACTGCAGTAACTAGATGGTGCTAAAGTAACTAGATGGTGCTGAAGTAACTAGATGGTGCTGAAGTAACTAGATGGTGGTGCAGTAACTAGATGGTGCTGGAGTAACTAGATGGTGCTGCAGTAACTAGATGGTGCTAAAGTAACTAGATGGTGCTGCAGTAACTAGATGGTGCTGGAGTAACTAGATGGTGCTGCAGTAACTAGATGGTGCTAAAGTAACTAGATGGTGCTGAAGTAACTAGATGGTGCTGCAGTAACTAGATGGTGCTGCAGTAACTAGATGGTGCTGAAGTAACTAGATGGTGCTGAAGTAACTAGATGGTGCTGAAGTAACTAGATGGTGCTGCAGTAACTAGATGGTGCTGAAGTAACTAGATGGTGCTGAAGTAACTAGATGGTGCTGAAGTAACTAGATGGTGCTGCAGTAACTAGATGGTGCTGCAGTAACTAGATGGTGCTGAAGTAACTAGATGGTGCTGCAGTAACTAGATGGTGCTGCAGTAACTAGATGGTGCTGCAGTAACTAGATGGTGCTGCAGTAACTAGATGGTGCTGCAGTAACTAGATGGTGCTGCAATAACTAGATGGTGCTGAAGTAACTAGATGGTGCTGCAGTAACTAGATGGTGCTGGAGTAACTAGATGGTGCTGGAGTAACTAGATGGTGCTGTAGTAACTAGATGGTGCTGAAGTAACTAGATGGTGCTGGAGTAGCTAGATGGTGCTGCAGTAATTAGATGGTGCTGGAGTAACTAGATGGTGCTGGAGTAACTAGATGGTGCTGTTGTAACTAGATGGTGCTGAAGAAACTAGATGGTGCTGGAGTAACTAGATGGTGCTGGAGTAACTAGATGGTGCTGCAGTAACTAGATGGTGCTGAAGTAACTAGATGGTGCTGAAGTAACTAGATGGTGCTGGAGTAACTAGATGGTGCTGGAGTAACTAGATGGTGCTGGAGTAACTAGATGGTCCTGTAGTAACTAGATGGTGCTGTAGTAACTAGATGGCGCTGTAGTAACTAGATGGTGCTGGAGTAACTAGATGGTGCTGGAGTAACTAGATGGTGCTGTAGTAACTAGATGGTGCTGAAGTAACTAGATGGTGCTGGAGTAACTAGATGGTGCTGCAGTAACTAGATGGTGCTGAAGTAACTAGATGGTGCTGAAGTAACTAGATGGTGCTGAAGTAACTAGATGGTGCTGGAGTAACTAGATGGTGCTGCAGTAACTAGATGGTGCTGGAGTAACTAGATGGTGCTGAAGTAACTAGATGGTGCTGGAGTAACTAGATGGTGCTGCAGTAACTAGATGGTGCTGCAGTAACTAGATGGTGCTGTAGTAACTAGATGGTGCTGAAGTAACTAGATGGTGCTGTAGTAACTAGATGGTGCTGTAGTAACTAGATGGTGCTGCAGTAACTAGATGGTGCTGCTGTAACTAGATGGTGCTGCAGTAACTAGATGGTGCTGAAGTAACTAGATGGTGCTGCAGTAACTAGATGGTGCTGCAGTAACTAGATGGTGCTGAACTAGATGGTGCTGCAGTAACTAGATGGTGCTGCAGTAACTAGATGGTGCTGTAGTAACTAGATGGTGCTGAAGTAACTAGATGGTGCTGCAGTAACTAGATGGTGCTGCAGTAACTAGATGGTGCTGCAGTAACTAGATGGTGCTGCAGTAACTAGATGGTGCTGAAGTAACTAGATGGTGCTGAAGTAACTAGATGGTGTGCTGCTGAGTAACTAGATGGTGCTGGAGTAACTAGATGGTGCTGCAGTAACTAGATGGTGCTGAAGTAACTAGATGGTGCTGAAGTAACTAGATGGTGCTGCAGTAACTAGATGTGCTGCTGGAGTAACTAGATGGTGCTGAAGTAACTAGATGGTGCTGAAGTAACTAGATGGTGCTGGAGTAACTAGATGGTGCTGGAGTAACTAGATGGTGCTGGAGTAACTAGATGGTGCTGAAGTAACTAGATGGTGCTGCAGTAACTAGATGGTGCTGGAGTAACTAGATGGTGCTTAAGTAACTAGATGGTGCTGCAGTAACTAGATGGTGCTGAAGTAACTAGATGGTGCTGAAGTAACTAGATGGTGCTGGAGTAACTAGATGGTGCTGAAGTAACTAGATGGTGCTGAAGTAACTAGATGGTGCTGAAGTAACTAGATGGTGCTGGAGTAACTAGATGGTGCTGGAGTAACTAGATGGTGCTGGAGTAACTAGATGGTGCTGAAGTAACTAGATGGTGCTGGAGTAACTAGTTGGTGCTGAAGTAACTAGATGGTGCTGAAGTAACTAGTTGGTGCTGCAATAACTAGATGGTGCTGAAGTAACTAGTTGGTGCTGCAATAACTAGATGGTGCTGAAGTAACTAGTTGGTGCTGAAGTAACTAGTTGGTGCTGCAATAACTAGATGGTGCTGAAGTAACTAGTTGGTGCTGAAGTAACTAGTTGGTGCTGCAATAACTAGATGGTGCTGAAGTAACTAGTTGGTGCTGAAGTAACTAGTTGGTGCTGAACTAGATGGTGCTGGAGTAACTAGTTGGTGCTGAACTAGATGGTGCTGGAGTAACTAGTTGGTGCTGAACTAGATGGTGCTGAAGTAACTAGTTGGTGCTGAACTAGATGGTGCTGGAGTAACTAGTTGGTGCTGCAATAACTAGATGGTGCTGAAGTAACTAGTTGGTGCTGCAATAACTAGATGGTGCTGAAGTAACTAGTTAGTGCTGAACTAGATGGTGCTGAAGTAACTAGTTGGTGCTGGAGTAACTAGTTGGTGCTGAACTAGATGGTGCTGAAGTAACTAGTTTGTGCTGCAATAACTAGATGGTGCTGAAGTAACTAGTTGGTGCTGCAGTAACTAGATGGTGCTGGAGTAACTAGTTGGTGCTGAACTAGATGGTGCTGAAGTAACTAGTTGGTGCTGAACTAGATGGTGCTGGAGTAACTAGTTGGTGCTGAACTAGATGGTGCTGGAGTAACTAGTTGGTGCTGAACTAGATGGTGCTGGAGTAGCTAGTTGGTGCTGGAGTAACTAGTTGGTGCTGAACTAGATGATGCTGGAGTAACTAGTTGTTGCTGAACTAGATGCTGGAGTAACTAGTTGGTGCTGGAGTAACTAGTTGGTGCTGGAGTAACTAGTTGTTGCTGAGCTAGATGATGCTGGAGTAACTAGTTGGTGGTGAACTAGATGGTGCTGGAGTAACTAGTTGGTGCTGAACTAGATGATGCTGGAGTAACTAGTTGGTGCTGAACTAGATGATGCTGGAGTAACTAGTTGGTGCTGAACTAGATGATGCTGGAGTAACTAGTTGGTGCTGAACTAGATGGTGCTGGAGTAACTAGTTGGTGCTGAACTAGATGATGCTGGAGTAACTAGTTGGTGCTGAACTAGATGGTGCTGGAGTAACTAGTTGGTGCTGAACTAGATGGTGCTGGAGTAACTAGTTGGTGCTGAACTAGATGGTGCTGAAGTAACTGCTGAAGTAACTAGTTGGTGCTGAACTAGATGGTGCTGGAGTAACTAGTTGGTGCTGAACTAGATGGTGCTGGAGTAACTAGTTGGTGCTGAACTAGATGGTGCTGGAGTAACTAGTTGTTGCTGAACTAGATGGTGCTGGAGTAACTAGTTGGTGCTGAACTAGATGGTGCTGGAGTAACTAGTTGGTGCTGAACTAGATGGTGCTGAAGTAACTAGTTGGTGCTGAAGTAACTAGTTGGTGCTGCAGTAACTAGATGGTGCTGAAGTAACTAGTTGGTGCTGCAATAACTAGATGGTGCTGAAGTAACTAGTTGGTGCTGCAGTAACTAGATGGTGCTGGAGTAACTAGTTGGTGCTGAACTAGATGGTGCTGGAGTAACTAGTTGTTGCTGAACTAGATGGTGCTGGAGTAACTAGTTGGTGCTGAACTAGATGGTGCTGGAGTAACTAGTTGTTGCTGAACTAGATGGTGCTGGAGTAACTAGTTGGTGCTGAACTAGATGGTGCTGGAGTAACTAGTTGTTGCTGAACTAGATGGTGCTGGAGTAACTAGTTGGTGCTGAACTAGATGGTGCTGAGTAAGTAACTAGTTGGTGCTGTAACTAGTTGGTGCTGAACTAGATGGTGCTGGAGTAACTAGTTGGTGCTGAACTAGATGGTGCTGGAGTAACTAGTTGGTGCTGAACTAGATAGTAACTAGTTGGTGCTGAACTAGATGGTGCTGGAGTAACTAGTTGGTGCTGAACTAGAAGTAACTAGTTGGTGCTGAACTAGATGGTGCTGGAGTAACTAGTTGGTGCTGAACTAGATGGTGCTGAAGTAACTAGTTGGTGCTGCAATAACTAGATGGTGCTGAAGTAACTAGTTGGTGCTGAAATAACTAGATGGTGCTGAAGTAACTAGATGGTGCTGCAATAACTAGATGGTGCTGAAGTAACTAGTTGGTGCTGAAGTAACTAGTTGGTGCTGAACTAGATGGTGCTGAAGTAACTAGTTGGTGCTGAACTAGATGGTGCTGAAGTAACTAGTTGGTGCTGGAGTAACTAGTTGGTGCTGAACTAGATGGTGCTGAAGTAACTAGTTTGTGCTGCAATAACTAGATGGTGCTGAACTAGAATAACTAGATGGTGCTGGAGTAACTAGTTGATGCTGGAGTAACTAGTTGGTGCTGAACTAGATGATGCTGGAGTAACTAGTTGTTGCTGGAGTAACTAGTTAGTGCTGAACTAGATGATGCTGGAGTAACTAGTTGGTGCTGAACTAGATGATGCTGGAGTAACTAGTTGGTGCTGAACTAGATGGTGCTGGAGTAACTAGTTGGTGCTGAACTAGATGGTGCTGGAGTAACTAGTTGATGCTGAACTAGATGGTGCTGAAGTAACTAGCTGGTGCTGGAGTAACTAGTTTTTGCTGAACTAGATGGTGCTGGAGTAGCTAGTTGGTGCTGGAGTAACTAGTTGGTGCTGAACTAGATGGTGCTGGAGTAACTAGTTGGTGCTGAACTAGATGGTGCTGGAGTAACTAGTTGGTGCTGAACTAGATGGTGCTGGAGTAACTAGTTGTTGCTGAACTAGATGGTGCTGGAGTAACTAGTTGGTGCTGAACTAGATGATGCTGGAGTAACTAGTTGGTGCTGAACTAGATGGTGCTGGAGTAACTAGTTGGTGCTGGAGTAACTAGTTAGTGCTGAACTAGATGGTGCTGGAGTAACTAGTTGGTGCTGAACTAGATGGTGCTGGAGTAACTAGTTGGTGCTGAACTAGATGGTGCTGGAGTAACTAGTTGGTGCTGAACTAGATGGTGCTGGAGTAACTAGTTGGTGCTGAACTAGATGGTGCTGGAGTAACTAGTTGGTGCTGAACTAGATGGTGCTGAAGTAACTAGTTGGTGCTGAACTAGATGGTGCTGGAGTAACTAGTTGGTGCGATGAACTAGATGGTGCTTGAGTAACTAGTTGGTGCTGAGATGGTGCTGGAGTAACTAGTTGGTGCTGATGGTGCTGGAGTAACTAGTTGTTGCTGAACTAGATGGTGCTGGAGTAACTAGTTGGTGCTGGAGTAACTAGTTGGTGCTGAACTAGATGGTGCTGGAGTAACTAGTTGGTGCTGGAGTAACTAGTTGTTGCTGAACTAGATGGTGCTGGAGTAACTAGTTGTTGCTGAACTAGATGGTGCTGGAGTAACTAGTTGTTGCTGAACTAGATGGTGCTGGAGTAACTAGTTGTTGCTGAACTAGATGGTGCTGAAGTAACTAGTTGGTGCTGAACTAGATGGTGCTGGAGTAACTAGCTGGTGCTGGAGTAACTAGTTTTTGCTGAACTAGATGGTGCTGGAGTAGCTAGTTGGTGCTGGAGTAACTAGTTGGTGCTGAACTAGATGGTGCTGGAGTAACTAGTTGGTGCTGAACTAGATGGTGCTGGAGTAACTAGTTGGTGCTGAACTAGATGGTGCTGGAGTAACTAGTTGGTGCTGAACTAGATGGTGCTGGAGTAACTAGTTGGTGCTGAACTAGATGGTGCTGGAGTAACTAGTTGGTGCTGAACTAGATGGTGCTGGAGTAACTAGTTGGTGCTGAACTAGATGGTGCTGGAGTAACTAGTTGTTGCTGAACTAGATGGTGCTGGAGTAACTAGTTGGTGCTGAACTAGATGGTGCTGGAGTAACTAGTTGGTGCTGAACTAGATGGTGCTGGAGTAACTAGTTGGTGCTGAACTAGATGGTGCTGGAGTAACTAGTTGGTGCTGGAGTAACTAGTTGTTGCTGAACTAGATGGTGCTGGAGTAACTTGTTGGTGTTGAACTAGATGGTGCTGGAGTAACTAGTTGGTGCTGAACTAGATGGTGCTGGAGTAACTAGTTGGTGCTGAACTAGATGGTGCTGGAGTAACTAGTTGGTGCTGAACTAGATGGTGCTGGAGTAACTAGTTGGTGCTGAACTAGATGGTGCTGGAGTAACTAGTTGGTGCTGAACTAGATGGTGCTGGAGTAACTAGTTGGTGCTGAACTAGATGGTGCTGGAGTAACTAGTTGGTGCTGAACTAGATGGTGCTGGAGTAACTAGTTGGTGCTGAACTAGATGGTGCTGGAGTAACTAGTTGGTGCTGAACTAGATGGTGCTGGAGTAACTAGTTGGTGCTGAACTAGATGGTGCTGGAGTAACTAGTTGGTGCTGAACTAGATGGTGCTGGAGTAACTAGTTGGTGCTGAACTAGATGGTGCTGGAGTAACTAGTTGTTGCTGAACTAGATGGTGCTGGAGTAACTAGTTGGTGCTGGAGTAACTAGTTGGTGCTGAACTAGATGATGCTGGAGTAACTAGTTGGTGCTGAACTAGATGGTGCTGGAGTAACTAGTTGGTGCTGAACTAGATGGTGCTGGAGTAACTAGTTGGTGCTGAACTAGATGGTGCTGGAGTAACTAGTTGGTGCTGAACTAGATGGTGCTGGAGTAACTAGTTGGTGCTGAACTAGATGGTGCTGGAGTAACTAGTTGGTGCTGAACTAGATGGTGCTGGAGTAACTAGTTGTTGCTGAACTAGATGGTGCTGGAGTAACTAGTTGGTGCTGAACTAGATGGTGCTGGAGTAACTAGTTGGTGCTGAACTAGATGGTGCTGGAGTAACTAGTTGGTGCTGAACTAGATGGTGCTGGAGTAACTAGTTGTTGGTGCTGAACTAGATGGTGCTGGAGTAACTAGTTGCTGAACTAGATGGTGCTGGAGTAACTAGTTGGTGCTGAACTAGATGGTGCTGGAGTAACTGAACTAGATGATGCTGGAGTAACTAGTTGGTGCTGAACTAGATGGTGCTGGAGTAACTAGTTGTTGCTGAACTAGATGGTGCTGGAGTAGCTAGTTGTTGCTGGAGTAACTAGTTGGTGCTGAACTAGATGGTGCTGAACTAGATGGTGCTGGAGTAATTAGTTGGTGCTGCACTAGATAGTGCTGGAGTAACTTGGTGCTGAACTAGATACTGGAGTAACTAGTTGGTGCTGAACTAGATGGTGCTGGAGTAACTAGTTGTTGCTGAACTAGATGGTGCTGGAGTAACTAGTTGTTGCTGAACTAGATGGTGCTGGAGTAACTAGTTGTTGCTGAACTAGATGGTGCTGGAGTAACTAGTTGTTGCTGAACTAGATGGTGCTGGAGTAACTAGTTGGTGCTGGAGTAACTAGTTGGTGCTGAACTAGATGGTGCTGGAGTAACTAGTTGGTGCTGAACTAGATGGTGCTGGAGTAACTAGTTGGTGCTGAACTAGATGGTGCTGGAGTAACTAGTTGTTGCTGAACTAGATGGTGCTGGAGTAACTAGTTGGTGCTGAACTAGATGGTGCTGGAGTAACTAGTTGGTGCTGAACTAGATGGTGCTGGAGTAACTAGTTGGTGCTGAACTAGATGGTGCTGGAGTAACTAGTTGTTGCTGAACTAGATGGTGCTGGAGTAACTAGTTGGTGCTGAACTAGATGGTGCTGGAGTAACTAGTTGGTGCTGAACTAGATGGTGCTGGAGTAACTAGTTGTTGCTGAACTAGATGGTGCTGGAGTAACTAGTTGGTGCTGAACTAGATGGTGCTGGAGTAACTAGTTGGTGCTGAACTAGATGGTGCTGGAGTAACTAGTTGGTGCTGAACTAGATGGTGCTGGAGTAACTAGTTGGTGCTGAACTAGATGGTGCTGGAGTAACTAGTTGGTGCTGAACTAGATGGTGCTGGAGTAACTAGTTGGTGCTGAACTAGATGGTGCTGGAGTAACTAGTTGGTGCTGAACTAGATGGTGCTGGAGTAACTAGTTGTTGCTGAACTAGATGGTGCTGGAGTAACTAGTTGGTGCTGAACTAGATGGTGCTGGAGTAACTAGTTGGTGCTGAACTAGATGGTGCTGGAGAAACTAGATGGTGCTCAAGTAACTAGATGGTGCTGAGGTAACTAGATGGTGTTAACGCAGCTAGATGGTGCTGAGGTAACTAGTTGGTGCTGAAGTAACTAGATGGTGCTGAAGTAACTAAATGGTGCTCAAGTAACTAGATGGTGCTCAAGTAACTAGATGGTGCTGAGGTAACAAGATGGTGCTAAAGCAGCTAGATGGTGTTGACGCAGCTAGATGGTGCTGACGCAGCTAGATGGTGGTGATGCAGCTAGATGGTGCTGACGCAGCTAGATGGTGGTGACGCAGCTAGATGGTGGTGACGCAGCTAGATGGTGGTGACGCAGCTAGATGGTGGTGACGCAGCTAGATGGTGGTGACGCAGCTAGATGGTGGTGACGCAGCTAGATGGTGGTGACGCAGCTAGATGGTGGTGACGCAGCTAGATGGTGCTGACGCAGCTAGATGGTGTTGACGCAGCTAGATGGTGGTGACGCAGCTAGATGGTGGTGACGCAGCTAGATGGTGGTGACGCAGCTAGATGGTGCTGACGCAGCTAGATGGTGCTGACGCAGCTAGATGGTGGTGACGCAGCTAGATGGTGCTGACGCAGCTAGATGGTGCTGACGCAGCTAGATGGTGGTGACGCAGCTAGATGGTGGTGACGCAGCTAGATGGTGGTGACGCAGCTAGATGGTGCTGACGCAGCTAGATGGTGCTGACGCAGCTAGATGGTGCTGACGCAGCTAGATGGTGCTGACGCAGCTAGATGGTGCTGACGCAGCTAGATGGTGGTGACGCAGCTAGATGGTGCTGACGCAGCTAGATGGTGCTGACGCAGCTAGATGGTGGTGACGCAGCTAGATGGTGGTGACGCAGCTAGATGGCGCTGACGCAGCTAGATGGTGCTGACGCAGCTAGATGGTGCTGACGCAGCTAGATGGTGCTGACGCAGCTAGATGGTGCTGACGCAGCTAGATGGTGGTGACGCAGCTAGATGGTGCTGACGCAGCTAGATGGTGCTGACGCAGCTAGATGGTGGTGACGCAGCTAGATGGTGGTGACGCAGCTAGATGGTGGTGACGCAGCTAGATGGTGCTGACGCAGCTAGATGGTGCTGACGCAGCTAGATGGTGCTGACGCAGCTAGATGGTGGTGACGCAGCTAGATGGTGGTGACGCAGCTAGATGGTGGTGACGCAGCTAGATGGTGGTGACGCAGCTAGATGGTGCTGACGCAGCTAGATGGTGGTGAGGCAGCTAGATGGTGTTGACGCAGCTAGATGGTGGTGACGCAGCTAGATGGTGGTGACGCAGCTAGATGGTGCTGACGCAGCTAGATGGTGCTGACGCAGCTAGATGGTGTTGACGCAGCTAGATGGTGCTGACGCAGCTAGATGGTGGTGACGCAGCTAGATGGTGCTGACGCAGCTAGATGGTGGTGAGGCAGCTAGATGGTGCTGACGCAGCTAGATGGTGCTGACGCAGCTAGATGGTGTTGACGCAGCCAGATGGTGCTGAGGCAGCTAGATGGTGCTGACGCAGCTAGATGGTGCTGACGCAGCTAGATGGTGCTGACGCAGCTAGATGGTGCTGAGGCAGCTAGATGGTGTTGACGCAGCTAGATGGTGTTGACGCAGCTAGATGGTGCTGACGCAGCTAGATGGTGCTGAGGCAGCTAGATGGTGCTGACGCAGCTAGATGGTGCTGACGCAGCTAGATGGTGCTGACGCAGCTAGATGGTGGTGACGCAGCTAGATGGTGCTGACGCAGCTAGATGGTGCTGAGGCAGCTAGATGGTGTTGACGCAGCTAGATGGTGTTGACGCAGCTAGATGGTGCTGACGCAGCTAGATGGTGGTGACGCAGCTAGATGGTGCTGACGCAGCTAGATGGTGCTGACGCAGCTAGATGGTGCTGATATTTCTAGAAGGTGAGATAAATTTCAACTTTTAACAACAAGAACTTCAATAACACTTGACTTAAAAAGAATATAAAAGCTATTACTTGGGTAACATAAAAATAGGTTGGACAAATATAGACTGGATAGAGGCAGCTTGTTTCAGTGTTCACTCTCTTTAATGTGCTTTGTGTAGTATAACAGGAGAGACTATGTGATGGCAGGGATTACTGTTTTCAGGAGGATTCTTGCTAAGACTTCAGAGATGGTGAAGCTGCCGTTGTTTTGTTTAATAGTATTCGAAACAGCGATCAGTGCTGATTCTAGGCACTTGCGTCTGCGGAAATTAGTTTCTTTGATCACTAATTGGGCGTCCCTGAATTTCATGAGATGACTGATGGAATTTCGGTGTTGTACACAGGCGTTGCTCAGGTTGTCGTTCCTACATGCGTAAATGTGTTCATTGAGGCGGGTGTCGAGGTTTCTTGCTGTTTCACCTACGTAAATCTTGTCACAGCCTCCACAGGGTATAGTGTAAACTCCTGCGTTGACTGGTTCGTGGTGCTTTGATTTTGTTCTGGTTAAATCCTTTATTGAAGTGCTAGAAGCGATGGCGACTCTGGTGTTAGCTTGTGAAAGTACTTTAGAAACGTTCAGTGCAACCTGACTGTTGGGAAGAATTATAACTTTGTTGGGAGTGGTGTTGGTGCGTGGAGAATTGATGATCTGAGAATTGGTGCTGACGCAGCTAGATGGTGGTGACGCAGCTAGATGGTGCTGAAGCAGCTAGATGGTGGTGACGCAGCTAGATGGTGGTGACGCAGCTAGATGGTGTTGACTCAGCTAGATGGTGCTGACGCAGCTAGATGGTGCTGACGCAGCCAGATGGTGGTGACGCAGCTAGATGGTGCTGACGCAGCTAGATGGTGCTGACGCAGCCAGATGGTGCTGACGCAGCTAGATGGTGCTGATATTTATAGGTGAGATAAATTTCAACTTTTAACAACAAGAACTTCAATAACACTTGACTTGTTATTATTATCCAAACTTGACCTTTAAACGTTGTTACCATAACTGATGTTAACATTGTTACCACCACTGATGTTAACATTGTTACCACCACTGATGTTAACATTGTTACCACCACTGATGTTAACATTGTTACCACCACTGATGTTAACATTGTTACCATCACTGATGTTAACATTGTTACCACCACTGATGTTAACATTGTTACCACCACTGATGTTAACATTGTTACCACCACTGATATTAACATTGTTACCACCACTGATGTTAACAATGTTACCACCACTGATGTTAACATTACCGCCACTGATGTTAACATTACCACCACTGATGTTAACATTGTTACCACCACTACTGTTAACATTGTTACCACCACTGATGTTAACATTACCACCACTGATGTTAACATTACCACCACTGATGTTAACATTACCACCACTGATGTTAACATTACCACCACTGATGTTAACATTGTTACCACCACTGATGTTAACATTGTTACCACCACTGATGTTAACATTGTTACCACCACTGATGTTAACATTGTTACCACCACTACTGTTAACATTGTTACCATCACTACTGTTAACATTGTTACCACCACTACTGTTAACATTGTTACTACCACTGCTGTTAACATTGTTTCTACCACTGCTGTTAACATTGTTACCACCACTGCTGTTAACATTGTTGCCACCACTGTTGCTAACATTATTGCCACCACTGCTGTTAACATTGTTACCACCACTACTGTTAACATTGTTACCACCACTGCTGTTAACATTGTTACCACCACTGCTGTTAACATTGTTACCACCACTGCTGTTAACATTGTTACTACCACTGCTGTTAACATTGTTACCACCACTACTGTTAACATTGTTACTACCACTATTGTTAATATTGTTACCACCACTGTTGTTAACATTGTTACCCCACTAGTGTTAACATTGTTACCACCACTATTGTTAATATTGTTACCACCACTGTTGTTAACATTGTTACCCCACTAGTGTTAACATTGTTACCACCACTGCTGTTAACATTGTTACCACCACTACTGTTAACATTGTTACCACCACTATTGTTAATATTGTTACCACCACTGTTAACATTGTTACCCACTAGTGTTAACATTGTTACCACCACTGCTGTTAACATTGTTACCACCACTACTGTTAACATTGTTACCACCACTATTGTTAATATTGTTACCACCACTGTTGTTAACATTGTTACCCCACTAGTGTTAACATTGTTACCACCACTGCTGTTAACATTGTTACCACCACTGCTGTTAACATTGTTACCACCACTGCTGTTAACATTGTTAACACAAGCTACTTTTTAACAGAGTACATCAGTGGATTTTAACAATTAAAAAACTGTTTGGTACATAGACACAGGTGCAACTAATGTGACATTTTATTGTGGCAACGTTTCGCTCTCCAGGAGCTTGAGATTCCTGGAGAGCGAAACGGTGCCACAATAAAATGTCAGAGTAGCTGCATCTGTGTGTACTTACCCAACATTTTGTGTCTGGCTGGGAGGTGATGTGTGGAGGATCGTGGAGACAACCAAGGATGTAGCTGCCATTTTACTGATGAATCATACAGGGATGTTGGAACACAGCTGTGGGGCCAGACTAGGTGCGTCAGTGGTTGCCGAGTACATGTGTAGGCGCGTCTCTGGCGAGACAGTGATGGAGTGAATGATGATGAAAGTTTTTTTTCTTTTTCGGGTCACCTGCCTGGGTGGGAAACGGCCGGTGTGTTAATAATAAAAAATGGAATAGTCATTTGGGTCCAATATTTTTCATTCTCTATCTCTACCTTGTATCTGTTGCAATAAGTATACCATTAATAAATTGTTGCTGAGTGTATATGGTGATCATCTCAGTATCTGCCCATAAGACATCTATCAACTTTACCTAACATATGGTAGGTGGTCCCTCCCTCGTGAAGAAAGGCAGATGTAGTTCCTGTTCTCTGAAGGAAGAGCTGTGACATCACCAAGA
This sequence comes from Cherax quadricarinatus, assembly GCF_038502225.1. Lineage (NCBI taxonomy): Eukaryota > Metazoa > Arthropoda > Malacostraca > Decapoda > Parastacidae > Cherax > Cherax quadricarinatus. Next base: position 27,869,966 of record NC_091324.1, on the reverse strand, counting down.
AGTACAGACATCATCCTTGAGACAACAATCTCACCTCATGACAAGAATTTTTTGGCTGTCACTTACTAGCTTGTGACCCTCGCTGTAATATCAGGAAAGGTCGTTTCTGAAGCTGACTTCCTGTTAGATCTTTCCACTATGTAGCACCAGACACTGTTGCCATCTTTAAGATCACTTGTGTAGTTGGAGTGGATATTGTCCGTGGCTTGAGGCTGGGAATGACTGCTGACAAAATACAAGCACTGAGAGTGTCTCCACTCTCAGTGTGGCTACCTTCAGTGTGGAACTCTTGAAGTAGTTTTTAGCAGAGCAGAGTTTACTATCCACTCACTCAGTAATACTGTATCAATAGGGAATATGGCTCATTCCTATGGAATGTCTAACACGACATACTTTGCATCATGCTACAGTTCAATATCTACGAAGAAAACTGCACGCAGGTGTTTACTTAGGCAAGAGAGGAGATGCCACTTGCCCTCAGGCACATGGAACAACCATCTTGGGCGAGGCGGGAAGCACAGACAAGCGTCCTAACACCTGCTGCACCTCTCACCTAGCAGTAATTGGGTACCTGGAAGTTAGTCTACTGTTGTGGGTCACTTCCTGGGGAATGACCTGGATAGACACCAATGGCAATAATCCACACTGCGTGGATTATCTTTATCGAAATAGAATTTTTGATGCTTATTACTCACATGAAAACAACATATCAGTTCTTCCTCTCCGGGTTCTCTCCAGCTGGCCACATGTGTCACCATCACTGTACTCTCAGTCGTACCTGTAACTCACATCTAAGTATTTCTAAGCTGGGTCGTACCTGTAACTCACATCTAAGTATTTCTAAGCTGGGTCGTACCTGTAACTCACATCTAAGTATTTCTAAGCTGGGTCGTACCTGTAACTCACATCTAAGTATTTCTAAGCTGGGTCGTACCTGTGACTCATGCTGCTAAGAATGCTTAGACAGTTTCACTTCTTAATGGTAGAGCATTTTTCTGAGTGGTCGAGAGTGTATGAGGGACACTGACGGAGGACATGATAAACAAGACACCACTTGACAGTAAACAAGACAACTTGACAGTAAACAAGACAACTTGACAGTAAACAAGACAATACAGACATGCAGGTGTTATGATCTAAATGACTGGGAATGTTTCTTCTTTCTTACGTAGTTAGTTACTACACTAGTTGTTACCTAATTAGTTACTACTCTACTTGTTACCTAGTTTCTATACTAGTTGGTCTGTAATCTGTTGAGTACCGCCCACAGGATGGTTGTGGGGAGCATAATGAACATAATAACCTAAACCATGGAGACTGTGGTGTACAACCATGTTGACCGTGTGTGTACAGCCATGTTGACCGTGTGTGTACAACCATGTTGACCGTGTGTGTACAGCCATGTTGACTGTGTGTGTACAACCATGTTGACTGTGTGTGTACAACAATGTTGACTGTGTGTGTACAACCATGTTGACTGTGTGTGTACAACCATGTTGACTGTGTGTGTACAACCATGTTGACCGTGTGTGTACAACCATGTTGACTGTGTGTGTACAACCATGTTGACCGTGTGTGTACAACCATGTTGACTGTGTGTGTACAACCATGTTGACCGTGTGTGTACAACCATGTTGACTGTGTGTGTACAACCATGTTGACCGTGTGTGTACAACCATGTTGACCGTGTGTGTACAACCATGTTGACCGTGTGTGTACAACCATGTTGACTGTGTGTGTACAACCATGTTGACTGTGTGTGTACAACCATGTTGACTGTGTGTGTACAACCATGTTGACTGTGTGTGTACAACCATGTTGACTGTGTGTGTACAACCATGTTGACCGTGTGTGTACAACCATGTTGACTGTGTGTGTACAACCATGTTGACTGTGTGTGTACAACCATGTTGACTGTGTGTGTACAACCATGTTGACCGTGTGTGTACAACCATGTTGACCGTGTGTGTACAACCATGTTGACTGTGTGTGTGCAACCATGTTGACTGTGTGTGTACAACCATGTTGACTGTGTGTGTACAACCATGTTGACCGTGTGTGTACAACCATGTTGATTGTGTGTGTACAACCATGTTGACTGTGTGTTTACAACCATGTTGACTGTGTGTGTACAACCATGTTGACCGTGTGTGTACAACCATGTTGACCGTGTGTGTACAACCATGTTGACTGTGTGTGTACAACCATATTGACTGTGTGTGTACAACCATGTTGACTGTGTGTGTACAACCATGTTGACCGTGTGTGTACAACCATGTTGACTTTGTGTGTACAACCATGTTGACCGTGTGTGTACAGCCATGTTGACCGTGTGTGTACAACCATGTTGATTGTGTGTGTACAACCATGTTGACCGTGTGTGTACAACCATGTTGACTGTGTGTGTACAACCATGTTGACTGTGTGTGTACAACCATGTTGACTGTGTGTGTACAACCATGTTGACTGTGTGTGTACAACCATGTTGACTGTGTGTGTACAACCATGTTGACTGTGTGTGTACAACCATGTTGACTGTGTGTGTACAACCATGTTGACCGTGTGTGTACAACCATGTTGACCGTGTGTGTACAACCATGTTGACTGTGTGTACAACCATGTTGACTGTGTGTGTACAACCATGTTGACTGTGTGTGTACAACCATGTTGACTGTGTGTGTACAACCATGTTGACTGTGTGTGTACAACCATGTTGACTGTGTGTGTGTACAAGCATGTTGACTGTGTGTGTACAACCATGTTGACCGTGTGTGTACAACCATGTTGACTGTGTGTGTACAACCATGTTGACTGTGTGTGTACAACCATGTTGATTGTGTGTGTACAACCATGTTGACCGTGTGTGTACAACCATGTTGACTGTGTGTGTACAACCATGTTGACTGTGTGTACAAACACGCTGGAGCAGCAGTAGTAGTCGACGTCTTGAAGATTCCAGTTGAGAAATTGTAATGTTCATCCCTGTCATGATAACTGATAACTTCCAGGCATAGCCATAGACATAGCCACAGACATAGCCCCACTCCACAAAGGGGGCAGTAAAGCAACAGCAAAGAACTACAGACCAATAGCACTAACATCCCATATCATAAAAATCTTTGAAAGGGTCCTAAGAAGCAAAATCACCACGCATCTAGAAACCCATCAGTTACACAACCCAGGGCAACATGGGTTTAGAACAGGTCGCTCCTGTCTGTCTCAACTATTGGATCACTACGACAAGGTCCTAAATGCACTAGAAGACAAAAAGAATGCAGATGTAATATATACAGACTTTGCAAAAGCCTTCGACAAGTGTGACCATGGCGTAATAGCGCACAAAATGCGTGCTAAAGGAATAACAGGAAAAGTCGGTCGATGGATCTATAATTTCCTCACTAACAGAACACAGAGAGTAGTCGTCAACAGAGTAAAGTCCGAGGCAGCTACGGTGAAAAGCTCTGTTCCACAAGGCACAGTACTCGCTCCCATCTTGTTCCTCATCCTTATATCCGACATAGACAAGAATGTCAGCCACAGCACCGTGTCTTCCTTTGCAGATGACACCCGAATCTGCATGACAGTGTCTTCCATTGCAGACACTGCAAAGCTCCAGGCAGACATCAACCAAATCTTTCAGTGGGCTGCAGAAAACAATATGAAGTTCAACGATGAGAAATTTCAATTACTCAGATATGGTAAACATGAGGAAATTAAATCTTCATCAGAGTACAAAACAAATTCTGGCCACAAAATAGAGCGAAACACCAACGTCAAAGACCTGGGAGTGATCATGTCGGAGGATCTCACCTTCAAGGACCATAACATTGTATCAATCGCATCTGCTAGAAAAATGACAGGATGGATAATGAGAACCTTCAAAACTAGGGAGGCCAAGCCCATGATGACACTCTTCAGGTCACTTGTTCTATCTAGGTTGGAATATTGCTGCACACTAACAGCACCTTTCAAGGCAGGTGAAATTGCCGACCTAGAAAATGTACAGAGAACTTTCACGGCGCGCATAACGGAGATAAAACACCTCAATTATTGGGAGCGCTTGAGGTTCCTAAACCTGTATTCCCTGGAACGCAGGAGGGAGAGATACATGATTATATACACCTGGAAAATCCTAGAGGGACTAGTACCGAACTTGCACACGAAAATCACTCACTACGAAAGCAAAAGACTTGGCAGACGATGCACCATCCCCCCAATGAAAAGCAGGGGTGTCACTAGCACGTTAAGAGACCATACAATAAGTGTCAGGGGCCCGAGACTGTTCAACTGCCTCCCAGCACACATAAGGGGGATTACCAACAGACCCCTGGCAGTCTTCAAGCTGGCACTGGACAAGCACCTAAAGTCAGTTCCGGATCAGCCGGGCTGTGGCTCGTACGTTGGTTTGCGTGCAGCCAGCAGCAACAGCCTGGTTGATCAGGCTCTGATCCACCAGGAGGCCTGGTCTCAGACCGGGCCGCGGGGGCGTTGACCCCCGGAACTCTCTCCAGGTAAACTCCAGGTAATAACACATCACTGTGATAACTCATGATAACTGATAACCTCCAGGCTTATAACACATCACTGTGATAACTCATGATAACTGATAACCTCCAGGCTTATAACACATCACTGTGATAACTCATGATAACTTCCAGGCTTATAACACATCACTGTGATAACTCATGATAACTGATAACCTCCAGGCTTATAACACATCACTGTGATAACTCATGATAACTGATAACCTCCAGGCTTATAACACATCACTGTGATAACTCATGATAACTGATAACTTCCAGGCTTATAACACATCACTGATAACTCATGATAACTTCCAGGCTTATAACACATCACTCTGATAACTCATGATAACTGATAACCTCCAGGCTTATAACACATCACTGTGATATCTCATGATAACTGATAACCTCCAGGCTTATAACACATCACTGTGATAACTCATAATAACTGATAACTTCCAGGCTTATAACACATCACTGTGATAACTCATAATAACTGATAACTTCCAGGCTTATAACACATCGCTCTGATAACTCATTATAACTTCCAGGCTTATAACACATCACTGTGATATCTCATGATAACTGATAACTTCCAGGCTTATAACACATCGCTCTGATAACTCATTATAACTTCCAGGCTTATAACACATCACTGTGATATCTCATGATAACTGATAACTTCCAGGCTTATAACACATCACTGTGATAACTCATAATAACTGATAACTTCCAGGCTTATAACACATCGCTCTGATAACTCATTATAACTTCCAGGCTTATAACACATCACTGTGATATCTCATGATAACTGATAACCTCCAGGCTTATAACACATCACTGTGAAAACTCATAATAACTGATAACTTCCTGGCTTATAACACATCGCTCTGATAACTCATTATAACTTCCAGGCTTATAACACATCACTGTGATAACTCATTATAACTTCCAGGCTTATAACACATCACTGTGATAACTCATTATAACTTCCAGGCTTATAACACATCACTGTGATAACTCATTATAACTTCCAGGCTTATAACACATCACTGTGATATCTCATGATAACTGATAACCTCCAGGCTTATAACACATCACTGTGAAAACTCATAATAACTGATAACTTCCTGGCTTATAACACATCGCTCTGATAACTCATTATAACTTCCAGGCTTATAACACATCACTGTGATAACTCATTATAACTTCCAGGCTTATAACACATCGCTCTGATAACTCATGATAACTGATAACCTCCAGGCTTATAACACATCACTGTGATAACTCATGATAACTGATAACCTCCAGGCTTATAACACATCACTGTGATAACTCATGATAACTTCCAGGCTTATAACACATCACTGTGATAACTCATGATAACTTCCAGGCTTATAACACATCACTGTGATAACTCATGATAACTGATAACCTCCAGGCTTATAACACATCACTGTGATAACTCATGATAACTGATAACTTCCAGGCTTATAACACATCGCTCTGATAACTCATTATAACTTCCAGGCTTATAACACATCACTGTGATAACTCATGATAACTGATAACTTCCAGGCTTATAACACATCACTGTGATAACTCATGATAACTTCCAGGCTTATAACACATCACTGTGATAACTCATGATAACTACCAGGCTTATAACACATCACTGTGATAACTCATGATAACTTCCAGGCTTATAACACATCACTGTGATAACTCATGATAACTGATAACCACATCACTGGAATTAACATTAGTGAGGGCAAGCTAATTTGCGTTTGTGTGTTCACTCACCTACTTGTACTCACCTATTTGTGGTTGCAGGGGTAGAGCCATAGCTCCTGACCCCGCCTGGTCATGGACCGGGCCGCGGGGGCGTTGATCCCCGGAATAACCTCCAGGTAACCTCCAGGTAGGTCCTCTCCCTCCCTGCTCCATGAGCTCTATCATACCTCGCCTTAAAACTATGGATGGTTCCCGCCTCCGCTACGTCACTTTCTAGGCTATTCCACTGCCTGACTACTCTATGACTGAAGAAATACTTCCTAACATCCCTTTGATTCATCTGAGTCTTCATCTTCCAATTGTGACATCTTGTTTCTGTGTCCCATCTCTGGAACATCCTATCTTTGTCCACCTTGTCTATTCCGCGCAGTATTTTATATGTCATTATCATGCCTTCCTGACCCTCCTGTTCTCCAGTGTCGTCAGGCCAATTTTCCTCAACCTTTCTTCGTAGGACAGTCCCCTTAGCTCTGGGACTAATCATGTTGCAAACCTTTGCACTTTTGCTAATTTCTTGACGTACTTGACCAGGTGTGGATTCCAAACTGGTGCTTCATACTCCAATATGGGCCTGACGTATATGGTGTACAGAGTCTTGAACGATTCCTTACTGAGGTATCGGAACGCTATCCTTAGGTTTGCCAGACGCCCGTGTGTGTGTGTGTGTTAGTTAGTGTGTGTGTGTGTGTGTGTGTGTGTGTGTGTGTGTGTGTGTGTGTGTGTGTGTGTGTGTGTGTGTGTGTGTGTGTGTGTGTGTGCCTGTTCGTGTGCGTGCGTGTGAGTGCGTGCGTGTGTGTGTTAGCGACAAATGTTGTCAAACAAGATTAAATTTAGATTCAGCATCGAGTGTGACGTCAGTGCGTTGAAGTTTTTGTCAGGTGTATATGTTGTGTGTGTGTGTGTGTGTGTGTATGTGTTATATGTTGTGTGTGTGTGTATTTTGTGTGTGTGTGTGTTGCACATGTATGTTATTTATGTGTATGTTGTGTGTGTTATATGTGTGTGAGTGTTGTGTATATATCGTGTGTGTGTGTGTACACAAAGCATCACTTGTAGTGAGGTTGGTGACTGACCTGACGGGGGTAACTCTTACTGAAGAAAGCAGGTTACCAGCAAGACCTTCCCTCCCTCTCATTCCCTGCCTCCTCTTTTCCCTCCGTGTCTTCACATTCTTATCCTTCCCTCCCTCCCTTATAGCTTTCCCTCCTATCCTCCCTCTTGTATCTTTCTCCTGCCCTGGTTGTAGCCATTATCTTCTTTCTCTTTTTACCTTTCCTATGTCTTTGTAGCCTATACTTTTATCCTATACTCTTTCCTCTTAGACTATCTTCCTCGTTTTTACAATGAATCCCTCTCTTCATTCCATATATACCTCCTCTTTACTGGGAATAATTCTCTATCATACTGTATCCCTGATTATTTTCCAGTTATCCCTGTCTGTCCCTCATTTTACAATCACCCCTGTCTATTATAATGTATCCCTTACTATTTTCCAGTTATCCCTCTCTAGTAGTAGTTGCAGTATTAGTTGCAGTAGTAGTAGTCGTAATAGCAGCTATGTGATAGCAGGGTTTATAGCTTTGAGGAGAATTCTTGCGAATAATTCAGAGATGATGCAGCTGCATTTATTCTGTTTAATTGTGTTAGAATTAGCGATTAATGATGATTCAAAGAATTGATGTCTACGGACATTGAGGTCTTTAATCACTAGGCGAGCGTCGTTGCATTTCATCAGATGGTTGGCGGAATTCCGGTGTTGTATGCTGGCGTTGTTCAAGTTATCGTTCCTACATGCTTTACAGAGTTACTCTGTATGACACTGTAATCACCGTAATTGGTCAGTGTAGCCCTCTGGTGGCGGCATTCGTAACTCACTTGTTGGTGAGTCTTGTTCTTCATTAATGTATATACACTTGGATATGTATAGCTCTTAAGTGTATATACGCAAATGTACGCCTTTCATTGTATACATACCGATATATGTCTCAGTTTACATGCAGAGTTGTGTATATCTTGTGTACATCCAATGACATGTGAATATCTCTGTTGATATACACTAAGATGTGTTTATTTCTCGATGTATATACAGTGAACAGCAAAAAAAGGCACAATATCGTGACTGGAACGATAGACAAATAACCTG